>NC_082663.1:28500454-28803484 GCF_025265405.1 Mesoplodon densirostris
AACTGATGTACATATTTATTGTGTAGTGTTTCCTTTCTTTCTGAAAGGCTGTCATTAAATTGATGACCTGTCCCCCAATTGATGGTTTCTCAGAACTGAGAGTATTAGTACTAGCTGATCTTGTGTTAGTGACTTAAACCCTCCAAGCCTTCATTTCCTCAGTGGGAATTATAAAGAAGGTCGTTTATTGGATAAAAATAAAATTGTTTACCTAAAATTCTTGTGCAGTGTCGGGCACCTGGTGATATTTGGCGAGTGCCAGGATGCAAGGTAGGTCAAGTCCTCCAAAGCTCATGGTTCACCTTGTCTGCTTAATCCTGGGGAGTGGAGACCTGATGGATGGACAGGACTTACTCCACTGCCACCTTTCCACAACACCCCTGCCCCAAGTCCAGGAAGCCAGAAGTTAGCAAACGCCTGAGAACTACTCCTAACCTTTGCCCAACACTTCATCTGAACAGTCTTTTACCATTTACAAAGTTGTTGCACACACACTCTTTTGATCTGTACAACTTTATAAGATTAGTAGCTGCCGTAGGATCCACTTTATTCCTCAGAGGTGAGAAAACTAAAGCTCCTAAGAGGTTGGAAGAAAGGACTAACATTCTATGCTGGTGACAAAGTGGAGCTGCCAACCCAGACGTGTCTGATCCCAGGCCCAGTGCTGCTTCCAGGATTCAATTCTGCAGAACTATGTTTTCTCAAGTACACATCTGGGACAAACTTGAGGACTATGACCTGGAATTTGTTTCAGACAGATCAATGCATGAAGAAGAAGCAAGCCATTACAAAAAAAACAAAAAACAACTTCTAGACTTTTTAAAGGTAAAGATCTGAATGTACAGGCTCATTGTACTGCCACATGTATGAGAAAGTGTCCATAGCAGTTGCATCAGGGCTCCATCATGGAGATGAGTGGTGCTAGAAACAGAAGCCAGTAAAACAGCTACAATTCAGACAGCAAACACAGCAGTGGGGAGTTGCTGGTGAGTAACCCGGGGCCTCTGGTGTGATCCCTGTGGGTTCAAGTGAGGCTGCAGAATACCCTTAGTCCTACAAGATTAAAGTGCCTCTGGATCTGGGGTAGTGGCCAGTGGGATAATGCAGAAAGATTCATGATCAAATTAGAATTCTTCCCTCGGAGAAAGTATTTGTGAAAAGCTAAACCAGCAAGTTGGCAGAATCTAAACCCTCTGGATATTTAAAGGCAAAACCAGGGGGTCTATTTTCCTACTCTAGGGTTTGGAAGTTGGCCACTGAGTAAGTTTAAGAGTCCCGATAGAATAGTGAAACTAAGGAGGCCTTCAAATCTTTCCTAGTGTATGATTTGGACTTTAGACATGCATATGAACTGGTTAATAAAGTGGTAGTCAAAAGACTGTATCATTCAGTCACCAAAAATTTAAGATAAAATTTAAGATAAAATTTAAATCAACATTCCTAGGAAAAATGGAAGTCATGTATTCAATGTCCCCAATGATAGAAAAAACAGATGTCAGGGCAATTGACTATCAGTAGTTAAATAGTGTCTTTAACATAAGGTTTATCTATTATCCTGAGAGAGGAGATATTTTCCTTACTGATAGGAATGGAGTAACTTTGAGGGTTTGAGTCTAGATGGGTGGTTACCACATTCTGGAAGAACTTGGTGATGTGTCAGAGACAGCTTCTACGAAACACCAGGAGTCTACAGGGGTTAATAAATACATCTACAAGCCTCCCGGCCATGAGAGAGAAGAGACCCAGAGACAGACACCGAAGGGATGAGCTGGCAGAGCAGGGCTTTCTTTAGGGGGTCTGACCCCAGAGAAGAGCTCCCGGATCTCCCATTCAGGCTTTTATATCAGCTAGAATTCCTAGAATTTTACAGTGGAGGGACCTTTTTAAAAGTGTGAGCTAGTTCACACATCTGTCCTTTCTATGAGCCATGTAATTTCCAAGGAAAGGATTAGTCCCAGTGATGGGAAAGTGGAACTTCAGGACTTGGTCAACATTTGGCAAGGTCAGGGATAGAAATGTTGCTTGAGATCCTTCTGGATATGGAAGAGAACTTGTAGCCAAGCATTTAGTCCTTTTGTGATCTTGAGTTTGTTATGAGTTGGAAGAGAAAGAAAAAAGAACCAGCATTTGTTCCTGAAAGAAAAGTGGTATAAAAACAGAAAAAGGGAGGTTGGCAGGCATCAGAGAAATGCGTGGTGATTTTCTCAGGGAGTCACACTACTTCCTCTCTTTTGCCAAAGATCAGAGCCTTTCTTTGGGGAAAGGGGCCTAATACAGACAAATGACATTCCACACTCCTGTCTGTCAGATAAGTCTGCCAGGAGAACCAGAGACGTCCAGTGGGACATCACATGGCCCTGCTTGTCTGGGGACGTGAGCTTTCTACAAGATGAGGGCGCTAACATCTAGAGGGGATGCCAGCCTCCCCAAATTTCTGGGTAGCTCTTTTCCCTTCTGTGTCAAGGCCATCAAGGGAAACTGGCTCCCCAGAGAGAAGACAGGAGTCTGCAGGGTGTCTTACAGGTGGGTGTGCTTCACAAACAGAAGGTGTATGCACAGCTCATACCTCTCACCCCTTCTGCCAAGCAGCTCTTAACCCCACCTCTGACCAATGTCTCTACGACCTGGCTGCATCTGTATCCCCCAGGGGCTGGCTCAGACCCATCAGGGTGACAGGCAGGTTGGGCCTGACTGGTGCCCAGAAGAACCAAGCCTGACTAATCCTAAAACCTGATAAAGCCTTTCACGAGGGACTATGCAGGCAGCACAGAAAAATGAGTAACCACAGCTAGATTAACAAGGACGGGAAAATTGCACTTCAGAAAGATCAATATAGGACATACACTTTTAAAGACCAAATGTGTCTTTCTGTTTCAGTTTTCTTTTCATTTTGAGTCTGGCAGATTCAGTGTTATACTTGCTTTGTGAGCAGCTGCTGAACGATGATTTAATTACACTTGTGCTAATGTATCATTATTAATTATAATGCTAAATTTAAGCAATTTAGAAATAGTGTTGCATGCTGGACAAGCAATTAATTACACAAATTAAATTTTTTTTTCTCAGTTTATCTGGTAAGGGAAGACAGGCAGATAAAAACATGTGGGCTACTGAAAACTCTGCTTGTTCTCAGGCTACTGTGTAACTTGAAGCAGGCCTATGGTAACACCTGGTTTACGCATTCACCAGTTTATCAAAGCAAAGGGCAGAAAGGAGGCAGGAAGGGAGGAAGGAAACCTGCTTTAGCAAATGACGCTCGTATAAGTCCCTCCCCGCCCCCCGACACCCCCAACACTGCTGAGCCTGATCAGTTACCTTGCTCCAGTTTCCCACTTTCCAGCCAGCGCAGGGACGGAGGTGGCACCTCTTAGCAGGGTCAGGCCTCTGCAGGGCAGCGCAGTCGGAATCCACGTGGGTGCTGCACTGCACGCTCCGCCAGTAGGCCCCCAGGCCACATGTGGTGGAACACTGCCGGGGGGGGGGGTGGAGGGGAGGAGAGAGAAGAGGCTCAGGGCTGCTTTCTCAGACACACCCCACCCCACCCTGGAGTCGGGGGTCCTCAATCTCGGCTACTCACTAAAACGGCCTGCAGAGCTTTTGAACAAACCAGCGCTGAGGCTCCAACCCCAAACAATCTGAACGCCTGTGGGTAGGGCTCAGGCAGGAGTATTTAAGAAACAAATCCCAGGTGATTCTAATAAGCAGCCAGGCTTGAGAATCCCCGATTTCTCTGTGGGAGGAAAACTCAGTGCAAATGGAGATGTGCTTCCCTTTAAAAAGTATGCTGGTGGATGGACCTAGAGTCTGTCATACAGAGTGAAGTAAGTCAGAAAGAGAAAAACAAATACCGTATGCTAAGCCATACATATGGAATATTAAAAAAAAAAAAAAAGGTCATGAAGAACCTAGGGGCAAGCCGGGAATAAAGACGCAGACCTACTAGAGAAGGGACTTGAGGATATGAGGAGGGGGAAGGGTAAGCTGGGACGAAGTGAGAGAGTGGCATGGACATATATACACTACCAAATGTAAAATAGATAACTAGTGGGAAGCAGCCACAAAGCACAGGGAGATCAGCTCGGTGCTTTGTGACCACCTAGAGGGGTGGGATAGGGAGGGTGGGAGGGAGGGAGACGCAAGAGGGAAGGGATATGGGAACAGATGAATATGTATAACTGATTCACTTTGTTATAAAGCAGAAACTAACACACCATTGTAAAGCAATTATACTCCAATAAAGATGTTAAAAAAGAAAAGTATCCTGGCGTGAAGGCCTGAGGAAGTGGGTGAGCTGCAGGCACACTGCCGCATTTCACCAATGCTGCTCATAGAAAGGGAAGAGCAGAAAATAGCCTCGGTCAACATCTTTTCAAACTGGCTCATTTATGGAGGTAAATTCTTCTCCTTAAAATTCTTTAGGATTGGATTTGAATCTCTCATAAATTCCTACCTTTTTTTCCTCTGTACTATATTATGTGTGTATATATATGATATACATATATATACATTAGAGATAATAACAGCTGAAGTGCATAGATTGATTGCACTAGTGGCCCCATTGCTCACACCTATGCTCTTTTCAATGGACTTCACAGCTTCTCTCATCATATGGTGAAATGTATTTCCCCAGCTGCTGAATCAGGACTGTTCTTGCAACTTTCTTTTGCCAAGAAACTGCAGTGGATGCTTTTGTGCCAGTTCTCAAGAGGCCTTGCTTGTTCTTGTTCTCTCTTGGACCCTTGTCTCTGCCATGAGAATAAAACTGGGCTAGCCTGCTGGAGGATGAGAGATCATGTGAAACCCAGCTGGGTAACCCAGCCGAGCCCATCTCAGACCAGCCAGCCTTCAGCTGACCCTTCAGCAAATGCTTGACAAGCCAAGCTGAGGTCAGCTAAGCTCAGCCCGGGTCAGCAGATACTCCTAGCTGACCCAGAAACTCATGGACAAAAATTAATGTTTACTGAGATTTTGTGGTTGGTTGTTATATAGCATTATTGTGGCAATGGACAACTGATACAACTATACAACAGGTACCTTTCCTATGTTTTCTCTAACCTCTGAGACTCAGGATGCAATTATAATTCTGCAGTTGACTAATTGTGCAATCTTTTGCAGTTTCCTAACTTCCCTAGCATGTGAAACTGGTGATAACACTTAAGACCTCATTTATTAAGTTGCTGTGAGAACAACAGAGGTAACTCACACACAAAGTGAGTGTTCTATAAGTGTTACCTATTAAACATAGCATACCTGCAAGGTCAGCGTTATGAGTCCCACTTTCCAGATTTCCGGGGCCCGGAAATCTGCTAAGAGAGCTTAGCAGTCATGCTTAAGATCACACAGACAGTACAATGTTAATTTCACATTATGACATGGAGAAAAACATGACGTTTGCCCCAAACCCAGGACAGGAGCTAGTGAGACCAAGTTCCCAGGCTACTGATGACCCTGGTACATCACAAGTGATGTCTACAGTTCTTTGTACCATATTTATGTTGTAAATAAACACATGTCTCTGGAGCTCTGAATCTAGTCCTGTTAGATTCAGATGTTGTGAGTAGACATTTGTTTAATTCCTTTTTGACAATTTCTATTGAGACAGCAAATGAGTCCAAAGGTGAAGCTGACAGGAGGATGTCCATGGAACGCAGTAAGTAAAAGGGGATTCCACTGATTGTCTCTTAAGTTAGTTTCAAATTAGGAGTGCAGGGGTGGGGGGTCAGAGAAGAGAGGAGGACCCTAAGGAGGCATAGGGACAACTTGCTTGTTCTGGGAACTTTCTCCCTCGTTACAGCTAGTGACCCTGTGACAACCAATTTACCAGGTCAAGGAGCAGGTTTGGGGGTGTTCAGAGCTGGAACTAATGTGCAGCTCTCCATCAGAATCCTGCGAAAACTGCTGTGAAAGGCTGTGGAAAATTTTATTGTCACTTCCATTTACAGGACTGCACAGCATACATTTCACTGACTGCCCAAGGGATCCGACTGAATGATGAGGCAATTTGACGAGAGGTGATCTTCTGTCAAAATGAGATCCACACCCATGCATACTGTGAAGCACCTACATTTTCTGTCTTATAAACAGATATCAAAGCCAATGCTTACTGAGTACTTACTATGTGCCTGACACTCTCCTACACATAGTTATTCCTTTTATCTCATAACAATCTTATGAATCAGGCCTCGTCATCATCCTCATTTTAAAGATGAGGAGATGGGTGCAGTGAGAACATACAGTTAGTCAATGATGGAGACAATACTCAAACCCAGAGCATCTGCTTTCTAGATTTATGTCTATTTACAGTGTTAACTCGGTTTTTATATCAATTCTTTCATAATTTTCAAAATCACAGGTAGTTAGAGGAACATGCTGTGTATGCTGGGGGACATGAGCACCCCTTCAACACAGGACACAAAGGGAGGACACAGAGAGAGAAATTTCAGAGCGAATGTTAAGGAACTTTAGAAATTACAATACTTCCAATCTTAAAGAGCAGGAAAGGCTTTATGCAAGAAGAAGCTCAAAGCTTGATACTGAAGAACAGGTAAAACGTAAAGGGACAAAGGAGAAAGAGAAGGAAATTCCAGGCAGAGGAAACAGCATAAACAAAGGCATTGAACTGAGATGAGCAGAAGGTTTAGTGGAAACTGAGCAGTTTAGATTTGGTGAAGCTTACGATGGATGAAGTCATAGGAGGAAGTAGGTTGAAAGCGGAATTATTCGAGAACCTGAAGGCTGTTGGATATTAGAGTGGATTTTATCTGATATGTAATGGAGAGACATTAATGATTTGTGATCAGGAGTTGGAATGATTCGAAAATTCCGTTCAGAAGAGTAATATGGCAGTCTTACATCTCTCGTGACGATGTATGGAAAGCACTGGGGAGGGGAGAGATTGGAAGTGCCCAGACCAGTAAGGGTAAAGGCAAAAGTCCTAACCAGAGTAGTAACCAAGGGTTCTCCATTCTCAACTATTGGGGCACTATTGGTATTTGGGACTTCCCTCAACGTCACAGGACCCTCATTGTCTTTGGCTCTCAGACACGGAATACTGGTAGCAGCCCCCATCCCCCATCATTGTAACAGACAAAAGCATCCCTACTCTTTTCCAGATGCTTCCCACCGTTAGGTTGGAAACTCCTGAGCTTAAACTGACAGGAAATGAAGAGGAGATGACAGAAATGATGAGATGACACAGACTTGAAAAACTGTTAGGGTTTTTCTAGTAGGACAAGGGAAGGCTGATACCAGTGGTGATCCTAGGGTTCCTAAGGTGTGGTGATTGAGTGGCCAGCGACGCCATTATAGGGAGGGACAATCCTAAAGAAACAAGTTCAGATATGGGTAGAATAAAAAATCAGGGGAGAGTGGGAAACTCAAAACCCAAAGTCTTCATTCTGAATCCTGATCCTCTCAGACAATTCTGTGTATTAAACATTTTGTCTCAAAAGGTGCATAAAGGGAGCAGGCACCAAGCTCTCTCATGAAGGGGACTCCTGCCAAATGTGGAACTCTGTTCTTGTAATATCCTTGTAGCTTTACAAACCTCTGCAGTCTGGGCCAATTCCCCCTTTCCAGCCAAACTGCCTAGAATTAATAGCTCTCAATGGCTCCACCACGGTTGTCAAATTTTTGGTGAGCTATGATGTATTCAATAAGAGACTTTATTTCTGTTAAAGGTATGACATGAGGTAGAATTAATTTTTGTATCTTGATCTACTAAAATCAAAATGCGTCAGTTAACCTCTGGGCTCAAACAGTCATCAGGGTTGATAGGTACTTTTATTTAGGTTTAGTTTATTCGGATATAGTAACTTCTCATTAGATCAATTAACATTTATCAATTAGTTAACATGTATTAAATATCCTCAGGACAAATGTGTTAAAACACATTTACATAAGAGTATGGGAAAGGAAACTAATTTCTGGGTCATCCTAAAGCTACTTTTTAATGAAACTTTTGTATGAATTTGTGGACTGAGAAGAGCTGTCCATCTTTATTAACAGTCCTAATGTGGGGACTGTCCCATCTGAGAACTGCGATAGCCTCCAAAAGGGTCTCTCCTTTGGGCTGCACTTTGGTATCCCCTTCCATCTCAATACTATAAATGTTCTCCCCAAAGTCACCAGTGACCTTCTAATTGTAAGATCCATTAGGCCCACTGTCAGTCTTCATGTTCCTAGACATCTGTGGCACCACATTTCTTGATTTAAGCCTTAAATATTAGACTGTTCCTTACCAGTCTTTCACATGGTATCTCTTTGTCAGCCAGCTCCTTAAAATGTTGGTGTTTTCCAGAGTCCCAACCCTGGACCACTCCTCTTTGTGGCCTACAGGCTGTGCTTGGGTGACCTCCTTCACTTCCAAGGTTCTAACGTCTACCTATTGATCATGGCTACCAAATTTTATCTCCAGTTTTCACCTCTCTCAAGAACCTCAGACCCCCACACACAAACATCTGCTGGTTATCCTTTGGATATCCCACAGGTCCTATCGACTAAACTTGATCTGTAACTGAACTCATCAACCTTCCTTTCTTTGTCTCTTTTGAAACTTACTCTTCCTATACATTGTACTATATCTCAGTTTATAGGAGCATCACCTAACGGACACCCACGATTCCAACAGAATAGTCATGACAGACTCCTCTCCTCTCTCCTCTTCATACCCCACCATTCAATTCCCCACAAAGTCCTGCTGATCTCAAGTTCTCAGTGACTCCTGAATTCATCTTCCCTTCTTCATCCCAAGCAGTCTTGTCCTAGTTCTCATTCCTCATCTGGACTACTGCAGTATCCTCCCCACAGGTCAAATCCCTCATCCTCACTGCTTCCAGAATGAGCTACCTAAAACACACAGTGGGCCATGTCATTCAGTGGCAGAGACTGCTAGATACTCACTACAATCCTTTTCCCTCGTCTTCCTGGGTATACAATTAGATTACATTTTCCATCCACCTTGCTGTTTGGTTTGGTCATATGACTGAGTTCTAGACAATGGAAGGTGAGCAGAATTGATAAGTGCCCCTTCTAGGCTTGGCCCATAAAACCTCCCATGGGAGTGCCTCTGTGCTCTTTTCCCTTTCTGACTGTGACTGGGATGGTGACCCCAGGGCAAATTTGAAGACGGGAGGATGGCGGAGCCATTGTCAGACTGGATTCCCAGCATCATTTTCTACTACCACCACTGCAGACATGGAATCCCCTTGTATTATTATGCTGAGTGAGAAATCAATTTCTGGCGAACCATAACTTGTTTGGCTCTATTGGTTAACAACAGCCTAGACTCTGTGTGTGTGTGTGATTTCTAATTACATACACATACTGTATGCATGTCATTCATACTTTATTCTGATACTGATCCCATATATATGCCTTTTATGATCTACACTTTCACACTCTGTTTGACCTAGCTGGTATTCTTCTCAAGGCCCACAGTGTCTTTAATGGTAGGTACTTTCAGACTTCATCTCCATTGGCTAATTAACAAAATCCTACAAATTAACTAGTAGCCTCAGTTTCCATAACTTGTTCTCTTTATCTTTGAGTATGGACACACTGTCCAGACTGCTTTCTTGGATGCAGAACAATAAGCCTATTTATCTGTCCTTAAGGGATGCCCCATGCTTTTGGAAAGAAAGATACCTTTGGGTGGTACTACTTAAAAGGATATCATTCATAAAACCTAAACAGAACATTTTTATTTCAAAACATCTAGGCTGAACCCACTGCAGTGACATTATAGGCACCATTTGCCCCTGTAAAGTCAAAAGTAACCACGGAGCCCTCAATGTTATTTTAAGTACCTTCTTGTGAACTATGTGATTTTTTCATCTGTCCACCCAGGGTCACCACATAACTGGCATTGTTTTTATGTCATATGACCAAAGAAGAAACAAAAATAGCAGAAGGTAGAGAGAGTGGTGATGTTTTCTGATTTGCAAAGCAATGGATCATAGGCTATGAAGTCTGTCTGCTTGGGTTCAAATCCCTGCCATGTCACTCATGAGTGTGTGTGATTCTGGCTTCACCTTTCAGCTCCAGTTTCCTTATCTCTACAATGGGGGGAAATATTACAAATCTCCTTGGCCTGTGGTGAGGATTCACACATTCACATGAATGCATGTGAATTAGCATAAAATCATGCTATAAAGCATGGCACACACTTTATAGATGTTCATTGTCAACATCCTCCTCATCATTAAGAGCCCATTAGGACTTCCCTAATGGAAAGAAGCCTGACTAAAATGTCAGGGATCATGAGACCCACTCCTCTCCTTTTTTACAACAAATTGGATTACTCTTAAACATGAAAATCTTTTCTCCTCCTTAACCTGGATTCTTTACTTCCAAATGGGGATAATAAGATGCCCCTCCATTGACAGAAAATGAAATGAGTGTGATTTCACTTTAGAACTTAAAGTAAATCAATGTGAAACATAGTTCAAATGCAAACAAAAAATTTTGGAAGTTTGAATATACCTTTTTTTTTGCCACTATAGTCAATTTCAGGACCAATGATGCTGATTAATTCATACAAAAGAATTTTATATAGCTAAATTATCGATTGGTACTAAAATTCACTAGAGAGACAGCAGATAAGAGCAGAAAGATTTAGAAGATTCATCATCCAACTGACATGTCCAAAGACAAGTTACTTAACTGTTAAAAATCTTAGTTTTTCTCTACATAAATTGGTATAAACAAGACCCTACCTACTCCCCAGGACTGTCAAAAAGGGAAAATAGTAGACTACATATGGAAGTGGTTTGGAAATTAACATGCTTCATAAATGAAATATATTGTTATTTTATATTAGCTGTTAACACTTCTTTTTAGCTAGAGATGAGTCATGCGTTGTCATCAAAAATGCTGAATGACATCAACATGTGATTATTTTGCCACAAAGTCCTCTTTTGCATTGTCAAGTTATTTTTAACAAGTTCAAGTACTATGCATTTGAAATTCAAGTGGGTGAGAAATGAATTTGATGCTTCAAAGGATGTAATTAGCTCTAGAAATGAAGAAACAAATATCTAGCCAAATTCCTCAAACCTGAAAACAGGGACCAACACTTTGTCCTCATGTTTATTTTCTTCTTCCTCTATCTTCTAATCCTTTTAATAAGTTAAAAATGGAATTAAAAAAAAATGTCATGAAGAACCTAGGGGTAAAACGGGAATAAAGACACAGACCTACTTGAGAATGGACTTGAGGATATGGGGAGGGGGAAGGGTAAGCTGTGACAAAGCGAAAGAGAGGCATGGACATATATACACTACCAAACGTAAGGTAGATAGATAGTGGGAAGCAGCCGCATAGCACAGGGAGATCAACTCGGTGCTTTGTGACTGCCTGGAGGGGTGGGATGGGGAGGGTGGGAGGGAGGGAGATGCATGAGGGAAGGGATGTGGGAACAGATGTATATGTATGACTGATTCACTTTGTTATAAAGCAGAAACTAATAAAATATATATATATATATATATATATATATATATAAAGATTTTTTTAATGCAGGCAAACACTGAGTCCAAAAAGAAAAGAAATGCTTGATACACTGAGCTATAGAATTCTCTTAAAGAAATTTGTCTTAGATTTCCATTCCAATTGTGATTGCTTGACAGGTTTAACCCAGAGTCTCAACACTGGCTTTCTGAATGAAATATGAACTCAGGTCCTTCCAGTGGTCCCTCTTCACAGCATCATTACAGTTTGTAGCTGGAAGGGACACTGGAGAGGAGTGGTGATCTACACTAGTTCCACTGTTCTGTAGATCAAAAGCAGGCTCAGAGAGACAGACTGAATTCTCCACTGTCACACATCTGGCTCACTCAGGTCTCCTGATTTAGTTCTAGGTTCTTTTCACTATATCTCACTACATTTGTTCTCCTTCCCTGGATTTGTTTGTTTTCTTTCTTTCATTTTTGGAGTTAAGGAGGTGAAGAGGGAGGTGAGGGCATGGACCTGATAGCTTCACTTTTTTGTACATTAGACTATGTTTTACACAAGTCCATTTTGAAATTTGCACAGGAATACAACACCCCTAGCTAATTTCCATATAGAATCAGGCCTGGGTAAGAAATAGAACTCCTACCTCGCTCCAGTTTCCAACAGTCCAGTGCACAGGGCTGCGGCCTGTTGAGAGCTGCTTGTAATCCGAGGCATTCAGCAAAAACCCTTCAGCAATCAGACTTGTCGCGTCTTCCTCGGTCAGGACTGGTCCGGAACTCTGTGTTAGATTCATGTTGCTTGGAAGTTCTTGGGGGTGGTGGTTTACTGGCTTTTCTGAGTATGCTGGCTGGTGGTCTCCTCCCAGAGGGAGTGGAGTGTTAGCTGGCTTCTCAGTGACCATCCCCTCAGCTCTGGGTGCACCATTTTTGACAGTGATAGGCCTTTGGCTGGGCACCAGTCCTTCTGACACTGTGCTGAAGGGTGGCCACAGGGATGCCCCTCTAAGATAAGGTGTTGGCAGAGGTCCAAGTGGCATTTCTGTACTTCTTTCCACTGGAGCATCACTTCCAGGTACTCTGATCTGGGTCCATGTCACAGAGTTGTTCTCATCTTTGTTCTCAGGTTGTTCACGGTCTTCCCCTGAGCCACTGTGAATCTCCATTTCTGGCTCTTTGGTCAAGGGATTATAAAATGGAGTCACCTGCCATGTCACAGGATTGCTGGAAGTTGACAAATCAGAACCACTCACTGTTGTGACTATAAGGTCTCCCTCTGAGATAGGACCAGTGTCTGGATTGGAAACATTCTCTTCATTTGGCTGGGTACTCAAAGACCAGGAAGTGAGGATGGGCTGGGAAGTACTTCCAGTGGAAATGACATAATGGGAGTCCAGTTCAGTTTGGGTTGAACTATTCTGCCACTGTTTCCCATCCAGGTCTCCTTCTTTGGAGGCTGTGGTAGGACCAGGGCTGTTGATCATCAGAGCACTTGTGCTCATAGGCCCAGGCACTGTGGGTGTACTCAGCACCCTAGGACTGGGTGTAGTCAGCACCCTAGGACTAGGTGTAGTTGGAGGGATGGGCTTGAAGGGGTCAGTTGTTGGTAGCTTTTTCCCATTGGAAATTGTGCCTTTGTTGGGTTTTAGAATTCTCCGGCGAGATGGGCATTGCTGGAGGCCACATAGAGCTCGGCTATTGGGTTTCCTTGTCACATCACAGGGCTCATTGTGGTTCTTGGCACATGTGACACTGCGAATCCGCACTCCACCACCACAGGAGACAGAACACTGGAAAAGAGAGACGGCTGTTAGTCTAGTGTGGTGGAAAGATGTGTTAGTTCTCATGCTAAGGTTTATGGCAGATCGGGACAGGCCCAGTAGAAACTGAACTGTGCAGCTAAAATCATTCTCTACCTTTGTATAAGGTTTCTGTTCAGTTTTAGTTTCCCATGTAAATATGTATCTCTGGGAGACCACCTAAGGCTCAGGACTAACCATTTACCCTTTACAAAGTGAAAATGCAAACCATGAAATAGTAAAACTGAAGTCTCCCTGGGCTATGCCTGTTGGATAGTAGATCCACAAAGAGTGAAATGATTTAAACAGATCACCTAATTTTTAAAAAGAGATAGTAATATTATCTTCCCTAGGGTTTGATGCTATTAAATTAATGTAAACTGTTTACGTATTTTTTGGAATCTATTAGTTTAATGATATGAGCTTTTCCCTTTATATCCATATGGCCACATAGCCTCACTCAGGCATCCTAAGCTCCATTTTCTTGCCTGTGTCAGATGGACTCAGATTAAAAACGAGACAATAACCATACTCACACATGTATACAGATCCAGGACCTTTTATGAAATTTAAAGATGGGTAGTTAACCAGAGGTGGAGAGATACCATTTCCAAAGAGTTAGGGGAGTCCTGTAGCATGGCGCTGATACACACATGGACGGCAATGGCAGGTCCCCCTCCTTAGTGGTCCCTCCAGGCTCTGTAGGGCACAGGCAGCTAGATTGCCTTTTGGGGGAAACCTAATAGGACAGTCATTTCTCAGGATTCATGGTAAAGACAATGTCATCAGTCTTAGCAGCTGCAAACCACACATAGTTGCTACATAACACTAAATTTCTTGATATTTTGAAAAAAATCCATATTTTTACCAAACTGCTCCATTTTTAGCCTTCCTTTCCAATGACATTTTAAGTTAACCACCAAATATTGGTTCTTGAACATGGACTGTCCAGGAGTCTGTGCTGACTGTTTTGCATTCGTCTGTCTCACATCTCTGACCCTACAGTAGGTTTCTTGAAGATGGGGACTACATAATGTTTCCTGGATTTCAAAGAGCTTCACAGCCATTATTCTGTGTGATACTCTGTGAATATGAGCCCTGTGAGATTTATAGGGCTGTGAGATTTACAAGGTTGGAATTATTATTCCATCTCTTCCAAGAGAGGAAGCTGACACCCAGGAACCTGCTTGAAAGGCTGTAAGTCAGTGGCAGAGTAAGAATTAGATTAATTCCATGCCCCTCCCCACAGACCAAAAAAAAACCTAGCACAGGGCTTCCCTGGTGGCACAGTGGTTGAGTCTGCCTGCCAATGCAGGGGACACGGGTTCGTGCCCCGGTCCAGGAAGATCCCACATGCCGCAGAGTGGCTGGGCCCGTGAGCCATGGCCGCTGAGCCTGTGCGTCTGGAGCCTGTTCTCCACAACGGGAGAGGCCACAACAGTGAGAGGCCCGCGAACTGCAAAAAAAAAAAAAAAAAAAAAAACACCTAGCACAGCACAGTGGAAAGCAGTTTGTCTACTGAATTTACTTATTGACTTAACCAAACTTTTGATTTCTGAAAATTTACCCAAAGGCAGAAACTGTTTCTTATCCGTAACTGAATTCCAGGATAGTTCTTGGGATACAATGATCACTTACTACATATTTATTACATGACTGTTCTACTTGGAAAATAATCAGGAATGGGAAAATTCTTCTCCCTGTGAACTTATGCATTTTTCAGCTTGAATTTCTGGCCTTCTCAAGTCCTGTTTTCAATTTCCTCTGTATTGGAAAATAACTCCCCCCTTTATTTTGCTCCAATCCAGCATAATCACTCACTGATATATGATAGATCTGTTGAAATCAGCATCTTTGAAAAGCAGGAGAGACACGTGAGCACAGAAGACTGTGCAGCTCAGGGAATGTTCAACTGCAGGTTTGGGGTCAACCAATAAAGCTGTGAGTTTAAGATGTCAACAAACACTCAAATGCCCAGATCTAAGACTGAACTTCCAAGTTCTGATATAATGTTAATTAATCTTTGGTGGGAACGGTGCTTCATGGACCAAGACATGCACACTAATTTCCAACCATGTGGAGACTACCAGCTAAAGCTCTCAGAGCCCAGCAGTGAGGAAATGCTTTCTTCCAGCACTTTCCACGACTCACTTCACTTTGGAGCCTGGGACAGGCAGGCTGGGGGTATTTATTTTCCTGGTTTACTACAATATTTCTGCTCTTCTTGTGTATGGAGACACTTTATGCTCCATCCATTTTAGTCATCCTGAGTCACTTCTCCACTTATTACATTCTGATCCCATCTCCTAGGGTTTTCAAATCTCCACTTTGTAAAAATGTATCAGTCTAACCAAATAATCCTCCATGTATGTCTGAACATACTTCCATGATGGCAACCTCAGGTAGGCTCTGATCCAGAGGTGATTCATAAATGAGGACCCTGCTAGGACTAATGCCAAATATTCTCAAGCTGCAGGAATACTCTGCTTTGGGTTTTCTTTCCAAGAAATGTCAGAGTAGACAAAGCTCATAGTAGGAAACTCTTTGATTTTCCTTTTCTTTCTTTTCATTCCCTTTTTGTTTGTTTTGATTTGCAATGCCCCTAATACCCACAGACTTTACTGTACAACTTTACAAGCATTTCTAAAAATCCAAAAATATATGGGTGTGTGCCCTCCACCCCACGTTGAACTATGAAGTAAAAGAGCTATAAAACCTGTACGAAATAGCTTAAAGCCCTCAAGATGCCATTATTAACTTCATGCATGATGCAGGGACTAAGCCTCAGAGCTTCCTCATCTAGAAATTGAAAGTAATACTCACCTTTCAAGGCTGCTGTGAATATTATATAAGAAAACAACCTTAACACAGCACATAATATATAGAAGAAATTGGGAATTGGAAGCTATGATTATCACTGTTACAATATTGATGTTGATAATAACAATAGTAATAATAATAACAAAGGGCATGGGGGTCCCCAATTTCTACTATCCTTATGAAGCACAGAGTGACAAACAGACCTGTCTTAGGGCATGCTGTGAAGTGAGCAGGTGTCTGAGTAAAGCAGTTGTTGGCACAAGTCTAGAAGACACCTGTAAAGGCCCATATATCCCATGGGTTTATTGCTGGATTTTCTTTTAGATTCAGGTTTCCTAGGACTAATAGATAGATAAGTTTTTTTGTTTGTTTTGTTTTGTTTTAATTTATTTTTTTTTTGCGGTAAGTGGGCCTCTCATTGTTGTGGCCTCTCCCGTTGCGGAGCACAGGCTCCGGACGCACAGGCTCAGCGGCCATGGCTCATGGGCCCGGCTGCTCCACACACGGCATGTGGAATCTTCCCGGACCGGGGCACGAACCCGTGTCCCCTGCATCAGCAGGCGGACTCTCAACCACTGCACCACCAGGGGAGCCCAAGTTTTTTATTTTTAATTTACAAATTACAAGTATTAAATAATCTTATTCACTGTGAACTTGTTCAGCCTAAAAGAATAAAGCAGGAGTAAATAATCATTATCTAGGTGGTTGCTTAATTAAAATACATTAGCTTTTGATCTTTCAAAACAGAAGATTATTCTAGAACAGAAACACCAAAGTGGCAGCCTAAGGGCTACATGTGGCCCATTGGCATGTATTCTTTGGTCTGCTCAACTTCATAACAAACAAGCAAACAAACGAAATACAAACACCAAATTAGCGGCCAACATTTAAAAATGAGCAGATATCATTTTAAAATTCCAGGTTTTTAGCTTCTCTTGAAAAAGCAGATGATCTGTAACTATTGCCCCATTCCCAAATGGCAATTCAAAACTTCATGAATGGATACCTGGGTCTGGGAGAGTTTGTATGTTTTCCACCTACCATTCATCCCCATCTGCTTTCCTTACTCAGGAGACATGGAATCTTTCAAATAATCGATGGATACCATTCCTTCACATTGGGGCATATTGTGCCCAGTGAGAGAGTCAGTGTTAACTATCTACCAAGCATATTGGACCTAAAAACTCAGTTGCCTTTTCTCATAGTCACAGCATAACAAGCAGTGTTGTTATGCCTTCAGCCCATGCTTCTTCCAGTACATCTTCCAACTGTGTTTATCTCCTTAGAAGCTGTCAAACCCTTCAGATGAGATAAATGCAGGACACAAAGCCACACTTAGGGGCTTCCCTGGTGGCGCAGTGGTTGGGAGTCCACCTGCCGATGCAGGGGACACGGGTTCGTGCCCCTGTCCGGGAGGGTCCCACATGCCGCGGAGCAGCTGGGCCCATGAGCCATGGCCGCTGAGCCTGCGCGTCCGGAGCCTGTGCTCCACAACGGGAGAGACCACAACAGTGAGAGGCCCACATACCGCAAAAAACAAAAACGAAAACAAAAACAAAGCCACACTTAGAACTCATCTCAACTGGTAGTTTCAGAATTCTCTAAACCAATTTCTGCTATGATTATCTTACCCCCTTACCTTATAATTTTGACCCCGGTACCAGACAAAGCGTTTGTCAATCTGTTAATGTCCTCCCTGGGAGTTATCTTGCCCTCATTTGCCATCAATCTTAGATTAAGGTCTCTGGGGGGAACCCACTGAGAAAGAGGTCTGCTGCTAAATTAGTCACCTCCACCCATCTGAGGTGCACTGTGCAGTGGGGGGGACCCCCAGTTGGCTCAGAGCTGTAGTGTTAAGAGAGAGTTTATTCAAAACCACAGCTGAGGTTTCTCAGAGAGCTTGGGCTAAAGGGATGAGCAGGGAAACAGCTAATGCTTTGGGCATAAAAACATTTAATGCATAGTCTCAGGAATTTATAAATGAATGATTGGACCCCATACGAAAACCATTTTGAAAGTAAGCTAAAACCCTTAGGTACCTGTTATTGGCTGAATTGTGTCCCCTCCAAACAAAATATACCGGAGTTCTAACTCCTGCTCACCCTCTTCACTCGTACGTCAGAATGTGGTCTTATTTGGAGATGGAGTCTTTACAGAGGTAATCAAGTTAAAATGAGGTCACTAGGTTGGGCCTTAATCCAAACTGACCATAGTCCTCATGGAAAGGGTAAATTTGGACACAGAGACACACATATAGAGACAATGCCACATGAAGATGAAAGCAGAGATGAAGGTGATGCATCTACAAGCCAAGAAACACTAAAGATTCTGAGCAAAGCACTGGGGGTTAGGAGAAAAGCATGGAAAAGATTCTCCCTCACAGCCCTCAGAAGGAACAAACTCTGCCCACACCTTGATCTTGGACTTCTGGTTGCTGTGAATGAAAAATGTTGCCTGCCATATCAGTAAACAAAGGATGTTGCAGCCGTCAAGCCACTACAGCCACCGATGGTGAGCCCTGAGGGGACTCAGGATGGGGAAGAATAGGATCCTGGCCTGAGAGAGCTAAGGTGCACATCAAAGGCATGCTTTCAATGAACCTAGACTCTTGCATCTTCCCATATATAGAAAAGTGCTAAATTCCTTAACTTGAGATATCTGGTTTTCTTTAATTAACGGTAATCTTTAGATGTTCCAACTACCTGGTCTTTGTCACAAAAACCCCTCTATATGTCAATCCCAGTCTCCCAATTTATCCCTCCCCTTTCCCCCCTTGGTAACCATAAATTTGTTTTCTACATCTGTGACTCTATTTCTGTTTTGTACAACATCATAAATCAACTATACTCCAATAAAAATTAAGAGAAACAAACAAACCCTATATATCTTGGCTCATCCCTTACCTCTTTGGAGCACTCCCTCAGAGCTATCTGAGAGGCCGTGTCCCAGGCTTAATGCCTCAGTTTTGTCCACCAAATAAAACATAACTCTCGACTTTTAGGTTGTGCATTAGTTTCAGTCAACATTACAAAAATGGTGAGACAATACATTTCTATTGTTTAAGATACCCAGTTTGTAGTACTTTGTTATGGCAGCCCTAGCAAACGAATACAGTACTCTAGATAATTAAAAACAAATCAGACATGATGCAGAGAATCAGCATGGCTCCAGATTGGTTTTCTGTGAGTAGCTGTTTCAGACAAGGGTGCTCACATGTGTTTTCCAGGAAACCTGGCAAAGCATGGGCTGCTGACATCTGGGAAGGACTGAGATGTTGGCACTTGCAGAGGTCCCAAGCCAAGAGAGCAGGCAGTTGAGGCTAAAGCATCAGGTGTCCAGCCTCACAAGAGTGTCCTGGGCCTTGAATGAAACTAGGAAATACTGAGGGTAAGCGACTCAGCGATGTCTCCTCACCTTCCATGCTGTCTCCCTTCAGTTTGCAGGAACTCCTATGGCCTTCACATGAATTTTGTTTGCCTGTTTGTTTTGCTTTTCATTTAGCTATAGATAAGCCATTGGCACTTGCTGCAGTGCCTTCTGTTTGAAGAGTCAGGAGAGCTTGTGTGCGAAACATTTAATCTATCTGGTCACTTGTGCAAGCCAACACCCGAGTGAACAGCTTTGCACTTAATACATTCTTAGTAGCTGGGCAAATTAATTGCTTTGTTCATTTGTTTGATTGTGTGCTTTGGTCAGGCACAAAAAGGGTGGATTAAAGATCTTTGCAGACCCTGGGCAGGTCTGCTTTTGGAGGTTCCACCCTACAGCCCATCAAATATATTAAAAAGCATCTCTAGTTTCAAGTGAAATATAATCTTCTTCTGTAAAAACAATTTGAAAGGCTTTTTATTCTTTTGCATTTGAAAATAAATATTTGGTGAGGCCAACTCATTTAATTTATGAGTGGCTCTCATTTCTCAGCAATCATGATGCATAGTCAGGAATTCCAGCAAAATGAGAAAAGCCGATCTACAAATTGTTTCCAAACATAATACATTTTTTATGAATACTGAGAGCTGTCAAATTGTTACATTTTGCAGACTTCTGAGATGCTTTATGCCATAGTGTTCAGCCTGCCTTCAAACCCTAGCTTCATCACTTGGAGACTGTGCGACCTTGGACAAATTTCTAAATATCTCTAATGCCTCAGTTCCTTCACCAGTAAAATGGGGCTAATCAGACCATTGTGAGATATTGTGCTAATACCTATAAAGGTGCTTAATATACATACTAAATGTTTGATAATTCTTTGCTTTTAATATGTAATTTAATATTGATTTCTGATTTTGCAGTGTCCTTTGCTTTACTGGAACAATACATTTGTTTCCCCCCACCCCCCCTCAGGTCTCAAACATTTTTGTAGGCCCATGAAAAACTTGCAGGCTCTAAGCCCTGTGCTTACAGTGCTCCCCATCTAAAATGGCCCTGAGCTCAGGGAGGGAGTTAGATGAAAATGCGGGGGCCACCGATCAATTCTGTCTGGGGACTTGGGTGCCACTGACTGGACAAGACTTGCAAAATTAGAGTAGCGTGGAAAACAGACCCTTGTCTTCTTGCCTGATAATAAAGTTTCTATTTAGTGAACGCTTACCATTTACTAGGCACTATGTGAAGGGCTCACATGGATTATCATCAAACCTTCCAATAACCTGTCTTTCTAAATGAGTAAAGGCTGGGAGAGGTTTAACACTAGCTCAGTTAGGGCTTGCCAGAGCTGGAAAACCTTGACAGGGAAGGGCAGATCATGGATTTCCCTCTTCTGCTTTCCACCTTGGTCAGCCCAGGGAGGACAATTCTACAGGATTCTAGGAGCCTCACAGTTCTTAGGTATTTTGATCCAGTTACATGATAGCTTTAGGCCCATCCAGAGTGACCCAAATAGCCCAGTACAGACCAAGTGATCAGGTATTGCTGGAACACTACTTTTCATCAATTAATGTTGATCTCAAGACAAAATCCAGACCATAAATACTATGTGTAGCAAGAATCACTATATCATCTCTTAAAAAAGTATCCCAGCATAGAATGTCAAAGACATTCAGCATATTTCAGCAAAGCTCATTAGAGGGATAATGTGTACAGACATTAGCAAGACAGCAAAGGAAAGAAAGGAAGAGCCATTCAATGAATATTTTGATGCTGATTTAACTAAAAGAACCTCTCTTGACCACATCTCTTGAATGAAGGCAACGGTTCAGTCTCTCTGTGGATGCTGGAAACTGTATTCCATGTCTGCTGTCACTATACTATGCAGTGGCCTCTATTTGGAACAACAGACTTAGTACTTGTCACATCGTGCCAACTTTTCAGGCCCTGTTCTCCAGTTACGCACATCATTTTGCTCCCCAGAAACACAAACACAATGAAAAGAATTCCTCAGCCAAATGTGTAATTGCAGTCCTTTGAAAATACATGAAGATTCCGGCAATTAGTAAATTCTACATGACAAAAATTATTAACTGCTTTGGATGCAGCCAACGCACTTTTGGTAAACAGATTTAATGGACCAGTCACAATACCCCATTCAGCCTTATTTTGACAATACTGTAATTTACGGCAATCGAGGTTGGCAGTGGACTAATAGGTCAGGCCAGCCACAGGCTGTGACTGTACCTTCCAGGAACAGCAGGGGGGATATTCTGGCCTATTACTGATGTGTGCACATGCATCAGTAACACGCCTGTATTAGGCTGTAGGTATGTTTTCTTTACATGTATACCTTTGTCTTTTCTTTCTTGGTGTCTTAGCTCTCCCATTTGATAAGTTCTTACAATAAAGGGACCATATCTTTTTTATTTTCACCCAGGTGCTCCAGAGAATATCCTGTACAGAATTAGAAACTAAATAAACCTAAACTGTGACTCTGAGCTAATGAAATAGTTTTGGAAATAAGGTTATCAAAATGGCTGTATTCAAATGAGTGTTTTCTGCTTTCAAATAGTTATCTTCAGAAATGGAACCTTTGCTTATACAAAATTGTGAATTCTTCTTTAGATAATACTTTATAAGCTATGAAAAGCAATTGCATTTATTTATAATCAAATATCACTTTAAACACAAAGGTTTTATCCAAATGGATCTGATTACTCCTTTGTCCATCAGACTTAATTCTAATCAACTTTCTGTGGCATTCTCCTGAATCAAATATTCTCCATTTCTCTGAAGGTGAGTCTAAGAGGAATTCCTAAGACTCTGGTCAATGGTAGCATTATTGTGGAAACCATGTGGCTTCCCAAGGAAGCTCATAAGAAGTCAGCATCCATCGATAAATTCTGGCCTGTTGGTTTTACAAAATCATTTATTTTCTAGTCATTCCTTAGGTAACTGACTGAAATATGCATAGGGAAGAGACTCCAGCACCCTTGGAGAAAGCAGAGGTCTACTTCTACTACAGACTCTGGGAGCACAAGGCCTGATAGTTCCGGGTCCCACGGTGACCCAAAGAAAATTAAAGCCTGGGAGTCTTTCATGACCTCCTAGCCCATGAATTTATAATTATATGCAGAGAATTAGATCAGATTAATCTTGGGGAAATGCAACACTATTTGAATTTATGTGGCTAATATTATTACATGTCTTAAACCTTGATCAGGATTGAATAGATGGATGATGTGAGGGGCTTCTCCAAGTGGCAAGTAAACTTACTCTCTATCATGCCAAGTAGAGTGACCCACATTTGGTTTTCTAGTATGAAGCATAACTACCAGTAAATGTTTGACAAACCAACTCTTGGGGTAGGTGGGGGAGCCCTGATTTGCTACCAATGGTTTAATAATGGGCCAGCAAAAATCCTGAGGATTTTTCAATTATCTGTCGTGAGTCTGAGCGAGCAAGATCCAGCTCATCCCTGGCGGGTATTTGACCACTGGGCAGGTGAGAGGAAGATCCTGTGAGAATGGAAAACAAGCACAATAGGATACTGGGAGGTGGGAAATGTAGGAAGTAGACCAGAGGTTATAAACGCTGGCCATTGTGCACTTTTACCCCAGTTCACTTTGGATTAGTTAATGAAGAGGACTGGGTGGGGGGCTGAGGAAGCATGAGTAGCACTGGCCTTCCTTTGACCCCTGAGCTCACCTCACTCCAGTTGCCCACTGTCCAGTCTGATGGGCACAAGATGTCTCTGTTGCAGGAGGTGAGGGTCTTGGGCTTCAGCAGGTGCTGGCAGTCTTGAGCCGGGAGAGCCTGCTGTTCATCAGAGCCCATGGTCTGGATGCACAGCACTGTTCGCTTCTTCTCTCCATGGGGCCCACATGTCGCCGAACATGCTTCCCACTCTCCTGCCCACCACCTGTAGACACACATGGACATGTCAGAGAAGATCACCCGGAGGAGACACACATTCAGTTCAGCCACTGGCAAGAAACTGGGAGCAGATGCTCTGATTACAGAACTGGGAGGTCCCTGAAGATGCTCCAGCCTAGCAGAGGGAGCTCTGGGGACAGGGCCACGGCTAGCTTGTTCAATCACAGCTCCGGAAGCCAGCAGACTACCTGGCATAAGTAGATGCTAAGTAATGATATCTGTAAATAGAAAAAAGAAAAAAAAATCCCTCTCTTTTCAGTCAAGAAAACTGAGGTCCAGTTTTCTGTTGTGCAACCTCAGGAAAGTTTAGGCCTTACTCTCCACATCTGTTAAATGGATGTAATGACACTGACTTTAGATGAGTGATGTGGATGAAACAAAACAGCAGTTTATGTACAGTGCATAGTACAGAGCCTGACATAATACAAACTCAATCATTTGTAATTATTGTTCTTTGGACTTCTGCTTTTGACTAAAAGAATCCAATCAGAATCTAAGTCTCCTGGCTCCTAATTGAATGTTCTTCTATTTCAGTGTGAAGCAGGTACTTAAACACTTATTAATTTTCAATTATTTAGGAGATGATCAATCGGGGGCATGGCCTTCATTGACACCCTTCCCCCATCTCCTTCAGTCTACCTGTTAACATTCTCACTGGTCCCTTTAATAAGAAAGGAGTAGAAAAACAAGAAACTTATGAAATAATTTCATTTTTTGTCAGCTGTTCTTGATAAGTTGAATAGTTGAAACTGTTGGCTAAATTAATATTTTGGATTCTCCATGGAAAAATGAAGATGTGTGCTCTTCCTCTACATGTTATCATGGAAGATTGGCTCAAGATTCTGGGATGTGGGCCCAGTAGTTTCACAGAAGTTGCTTTTGAAAGTGGCGAGGAGCCCTCTTCGGAGACCCCTCTTTTCTTCCTTCCCCATCATTGTGCAAATCTTCCTCAACACAAAATACAGAACAGGTGTCTTGACCCAGTGTGGTTTGGGTCCACCGTTGCTATAGACGTATAGTCTGCTTATTCATCCCTCTATGCAGGAATAAAATGGAATATTTGTTTTTCATGGGAAAACAGTACAGCATGTGAATTCCTTCATTCCTAATTTTAAGGAAACCTTCTGACCTTGAGACAGTATTGAATTTTGAAGAAGATTAAACTTTGTACTATTACGTATGTTTACAAAATATTGGATTTATTTAGGTAGAACTTCTTTGATTCTTATATTTTTAATCTCTGGTTAAAAATACTAGAAGAAAGCTCTCCCTCAAGTCTGTTATACTCTTCAGTTAATAAGATTACTTATTTATTTTTTGGTGTTTAACATCTGGCCATCTGGTGTGGATAAAGAGCTAATATTGGAACCATATGATATGACACCAAATAAATGCCCACTCTATTATTCTAATTACTCTGTCCTACCTCTGACATTTCTAAGGGAGGCCAGACACACTATTGAATAGATCAAATGCCATTCTGGAAGGGCCTTAATGTGAGCTGACTAAAAGTCTAATTTATCTAGTTACTTGCTACAAGGCTTTCTACTATGTCACTGCAAGGTGATAACAGACTTCCTTGTTTCTCTTTCTGAAATTTCCTCCACAGTCTCCTGGGGACATCTTGCATATGTTTGTCCCTAGTTTAAAGTGAGACCCATCCTCTTTATTTCCCTGCAAACGTTTTCCAGGCCCAGGACTCAGGAGCTATTGCCAAATTGTTCTCTGTTGTCCATCTCATTTTTTTCAGTGTCTTCCACAATCATACCTCTTCTAGGAGATTTATAACAGAAGACTGTTTACATGCTCTGAGTGATTGGTGAGAAGGATAATATAACACGCAAAGAACTCAGCAGGACAAAAGGCCAAGCACACCTATTTATTCACCCCCAATAAGACAACCTTTCTAGTTTCATCAGCATAGAATCAACAACAACTTAATGACTTTTTCCATTTTTGCCATTGATTTCTCTCTTGCCAAAAAGTCCATGACACCTGTCAAACCTAACGTACAATTGGATAATTGATCATGCGTTGTCTTGGATTGTTCGTTAGTCCCTGTAATTAGTCAATCTTATCATTCCAGTTACTTAGTAAAAGTCCTAAGGACTGGGGCTCTATCAGTGATTCTCACTGTACCATCACCTGGAGAGCTTTAAAAAAGTTATCAGTGTTATCAGGCCCCATTGCTATATTGGATGGCCAGAATCTCTTGGGCATAAGACCAAGGTATCAGTGTTTTTTAAGGGTTCTTCGATGACTTTCATATGAAGTCAGGATTAGAAATCACTGGTGTCATGATACCAAATCAATGGATTTGATTGTTTATCTTAAAATTTTCCTACCCAAAAAAATGGACACTGCGGTTTTAGTATGAATTATGTGTAATACAGAAGTGTGTGTGTGTGTGTGTGTGTGTGTGTCGAGACCCTCAAAGACCCTGTAGTTGCCCTGGAAAAGTTTACTATAGTTTGGAAATCAAGTACAAAGATCTGTATCTTCTACCCACACCCATACCAGTGCTTGCTCAGGAAGCTCTGACTACCAATAAACCAATAAGTTACAAAAATTAACTCTTTCCAACCCTCATTACTCAGAAAACTGACAGTCCTAATCTGAATTTGTTAAACTCTTGCTCAGAATAGTAATTTCCTTAAAAATATCAATTTTTATAATTACTATCTTTGTACTAATCTTTTCCCTAATAGCATTTACATACATCCCAAAATCCAATTCAATTGGCATTCTACATTCCAACATAACAATCTTTATTACAATATAGGCACTATTGCTTCCTTGATCTTTATACACAGTGTATCCACATTCTCACTGTATCCTGTTCATTCCACCTCATTTTCTCTAGCTTTCTTGTTGTCTCCCATGCACACCATGCTCATTGCTCTCCCACCTCTCATGGACTTTGCCCAGTCTCAGTGACCCCATTCCTTTCATTTAGATTGGTGGTTCTCAACCAATGGAGATTCCCACAGCCACCTCCCCAAGGGGACATTTGGGAATATCTGAAGACACTTTTGGTTGTCACAGATGAGGGTAGAGGTGTGCTCTTGGCATCTAGTGGGCAGAGAACAGGGATGCTGCAAAATATCCTACGATGTACAGGACACCCCCCATGGCAAAGAATTATCCAGCCCAGAGTGGCTCTAGTGCTGAGGCTGAGAAACCTGGATTTAAATCATGAGCAGTTCTTTTGGCATTGAAACCTACATGCAGCTGCCACGGTGGAAAGAGTTTATGGAGTTGGAGTTTATGGAGCATTTGGATATGCTGGGCACCATCACAGCTGTAGGCTAGCAGAGCTTTACTTTGTTGTAAATCAAAGTTCAGAGAGAGGTCCATATAAAGAAAAGACTCAAATGACGTCTTTCTGGAGTCAGATACACTTTCAATTCCAAAGAATTTCTTTCTTGACAGGATATTCCATCCTGGAGTGTGCTGCACAAGACTTTCATTCTGAAAGCCATTGACCATGTAACACACATTTCTTTATATACATATATATATATATTTAATTTTAATTTTTTGGCTATGTAGGGTCTTTGCTGCTGTGCGTGGGCTTTCTCTAGTTGCAGGGAGCGGGGGCTACTCTTCGCTGAGGTGTGTGGGCTTCCCATTGCCATGGCTTCTCTTGTTGCAGAGCCTGGGCTCTAGGCATGCAGGCTTCAGTAGTTGCAGCATGCGGGCTTGGTAGTTGCGGCACGTGGACCCCACTAGTTGCAGCGCGTGGGCTCTGGGGCATGCAGGCTTTAGTAGTTGTGGCACATGGGCTCAGTAGTTGTGGCTCATGGGCTTAGTTGCTCCGTGGCATGTGGGATCTTCCTGGACCAAGGATTGAACCCATGTCCCCCGCATTGGCAGGCGGATTCTTAACCACTGCACCACCAGGGAAGTTCCCAACACATATTTCTTATGTTTAGATTACCAGAAGCTTTTATTAAATCTTTAAAATCTGTCTTAAGTACCCAATTGGGAAAGAACACAGAATGTCCAAATTGGATGTAGAGACAAATTATTACTGAAGGACAATAAACCATAAATAAAAGATTAAATCTTGCATATGAAATCATTTTAGGAAGGGGAAATGACAGCTCTGAATGATGGGTATGAACTTTTCAGATAGCATGAAAATTAGGTGATAGAGGAAGATATTGCAACTTGAAATTCGCATCCAAGGAAACTACTGGACTAAGCTTTCAAAAACAAATAATATTAACACAGCTATCGACATTTATTATTTATTTTTTAAAAAAGCAAGTTAACTTAATTTCCTTTCTTTAATCCCCTTGTGAGTTTGCAGGCATGATTTAGCTTTGAAGTTAGAACTTTCTGCTTGTTTATAACATTTTCATTGTGTTTTAATGTGTGAGAAATATTGTAAATTTGGGGAATATGATTTTACCAAAAGCTGTTCATCCTGAGATCCTGGGCAGCAACATGGTGTACTAACACCAGCATAGAATTCTCAGTAGACCAATCAACGTTCAAATCTAGACTCTACCACTTATTGTTAAGTGACTTGGGAAAATTTTTGTGAAGACTTTAGTGTCCTCATCTGTACAATGAGATAAAAGTATCTACCAATCAGGATTGCTAACATGAATAAATTGTTTGGTAATATGGAAAGGGCTTGAAACAAAATGGGTTCTCAATCCAGAAATCACGCTCCTTGGTATTTACCCAAAGGAGCTGAAAACTTTTTTTTCACACAGAAACCTGCATATGGATGTTTACAGTAGCTTTACTCATAACTGCCAAAGCTTGGAAGCAACCAAGATGTCCTTCAGAAAGTGAATGGATATTCCATCCAGACAATGGAATATTATTCACACTAAAAAGCAATGAGCTATCAAGCCATCAAAAGACACGGTGAGGGCTTCCCTGTTGGCACGGTGGTTGAGAGTCCGCCTGTCGATGTGGGGGACGCGGGTTCGTGCCCCGGTCTGGGAGGATCCCACATGCCGTGGAGTGGCTAGGCCCATGAGCCATGGCCACTGAGCCTGCGCATCCGGAGCCTGTGCTCCGCAACGGGAGAGGCCACAGAGGTCAGAGACCCGTGTACCATGAAAAAAAAAAAAAAAAAAGGACACGGCAAAACCTTAAATGCATATTACTCAGTGAAAGAAGACAATTTGAAAGGTTATATACTGTATGATTCCCACTATATGGCATTCTGGAAAAGGCAAAACTATAGAGACAGTAAAAAGATCAGCGGTTGTCAAAAGAGGGAAGTAGAGATGAATAGCCAAAGCACAGAGGATTTTTAGGTAGTGAAAATACCCCGTATGATAACATAATGATGGGTACATGTCATTATATATTTGTCAAAACCCATAGAATGTACAACACCAAGAGTGAGAACCCTATGGTAAACTATAGACTTTGGGTAATTATGATATGTCAATGTAGATTCATCAATAAAAGAGTAAATAAATAAAGCAAAAGAAAAAAGTAAAAATAGTGGGTTCTTAAAAATTGTTAGTTACCTCTCTACCACCTGGGAATACTAACCACCTTCTACCCCCTGACTTTATGATGAATCTTTTGGGAAGCTGAAATGCCATCATAAGTAAGAAGGACTTCTGTAAATTAACCATTATGTTGGAATATTTCATGGCATTCTATTTAGCTTATCATATGCTACTTCAGAATGCATTTTCAGAAATTGTACCTGTTATGTGCTGTATTTACTTAACATTTTCAGGAGTCAAATATCTCTAACCAAGTTAGAGAGCCTTATCTACTTCAACAGAAATGAACTGCGTAAGAGAAGCACCATAGGTGAATTTGCCAGTTGTTATTTTGATAAAGATTTAGTCCAGATGCATTAAATAAACAAGTACAGATTCAGGGAAAAGAACACATATACAATACTAGGACAAATAAATATTAAAAATGAAATTTCAATAAAATTTGCTAGCTGGGGTCAAGTACAGGTACCATAAATTTTAAACATAAATGTATGTATGTATGCATGTAATTTTGTGTGTGTGTTGTGTGTGTATCACCTTCAGTATTAAAAAAAAAAAGTCAAGGGCATACATTTTACTTTCCAGTTTAAAAAACCCACTACTGGGGGACTTCCCTGGTGGTCCAGTGGTTGAGAATCCACCTGCCAATGCAGGGGACATGGTTTCAATCCCTGGTCCAGGAAGATCCCACATGCTGTGGAGCAACTAAGCCCGTGTGCCACAACTACTAAGCCTGTGCTCTGAAGCCTGCGAGCCACAACTACTGAGCCCACGTGCCATGACTACTGAAGACTGTGTGCCTAGAGCCCGTGCTCCGCAACAAGGGAAGCCACTGCAATGAGAAGCCCACGCACCGCAACAAAGAGTAGCCCACGCACAGCAATGAAGACCCAACACAGCCAAAAATAAAATAATAACAATAAAAATTAATTATAAAATTTAAAAAAACCAACACCACTATTGGGATCATTAATATCCCTCTCTGAAGGCTGTGCCTTTAGCCTGAGGTCTGAACTGGGTAAATTCAGGCTTGATCTGCTAATTTTTGATCTTGAAGTATCACAAGCTGGAGCCCATGCATTAATCATGTACAGAAACTCAAGAAATTCGGAACTTGGGAAATAGATACCAGACAGAGAGAAATCAGAACAAAAAATGCTACCAAATAATAAGGATTTTAAAAGACTTGTCAAATTGCATATGCTTTGCTCTTCTTCCGTAAGTATAATCTTCAAATTGTTTAGAGGGAATCGGAGGAAATTATGTTTCCAACACAACAGCAGAAACTGGAAATAGGATGGATTGTTTTCCTCCCTTGAAGTACAGTGGTGTAGAATGGCAGAAGCAGCAGCTGCAGAAATGATCACCAGCTCACCAAGAAAACCTGGGCACCGGATGTCACATTTGTGCTGATTGGGACAGCACAGTGACTGCCTGGTAACCTGGTTCCAGGTATTTGCGGCCATCAGCACTTCCATTCTAACCGCCGGGGCTTCATTACTGATTTTGTGGGAGGGGGTCGTGTAATTGGTCCATTCCAAAATTTTGCTCTGAATCAACAAACTGCATCCATGCACTTAGCTTAGGAAGCCTTCCAGGAAAACAAAAACCCAAAGTATTGTTTACCTTGTTCTAACAATGCCGCTCTTAGAACTGAGAGATAAAGAGATGGAGGTAACCACAAAGCCCCAGGGAGGACAGGGACCATAGACAGCGATGAGGAGGGAAGGCATTAGGAAGGCATCCAGATGCCTGCCTGCTCGTCCCAGCCCTGGCAGCAACAGGTCCGTCTTGCTGGTGTGCGTGTATCTCACATGGCCTTCCTGGCTGTCAGCTTCCTTAGGAAGTGACATATTTGTGTTACTTCAGAAAATCCTTTGCCACATGCTCTGAGGAAACCCTAATCACATGGTTTTCCAAGCTTTGGTGCTTCTATGACTTGGTGGAAAGATTGTCCCTGCTCTCCCCCTGCTTTTACATTATGCTTACATTAATTAGTATGCTGCCTGTGTTAGTTTCCTAGGGCTGCTGTAACAAATCACCACAAACCTGGTGGCTGAAAACAACAGAGATCTAGTTTCTTATAGTTCCAGAGGCCAGACACCCAAGTCAGCATTACTGGGATGAAGTCAAGGTTTTGGCAGGGTTGTACTCCCTTCGAAGGCTCTAGGGAAGATCCATTCCTTGTCTCTTTTCAATCTCTGTTGGCCACCAGCACTCCCTGGCTTGTGGCCCATCACTCCAATCTTTAGGCCAGTGTCTTCAAATCTTTCTACTCCAACTTCATATTGTTTCTCATGTGTGTGTGTGTGTGTGTGTGTGTGTGTGTGTGAGAGAGAGAGAGAGAGAAAGAGAGAGAGAGAGAGAGAGAAAGTTCTCTAACTCTCCTATAAGGACACTGTGATGGAATTTAGGGCCCAAGTGGGTAATCCAGCATAATCTCATTTCAAGACCCTTTAACTTAATCACACCTGCAAAGGCCCTTTTTCTAAATAAGGTAACACTTGCAGGTTCTAGGGACCAGGATGTGGATATCTTGAGGGCTAGCTTTTAGCCACCATATGACTACACTCAGGGCCAACTTCAAGTCCCCAGAGCTCAGCCTGTATTACTTAAGAATTCCTCTATCAAGGCTCCTCCTCTGTATCTACCAGGCTTCAGCCTCAGCTCATCTCCTGTCTGCCAGACTCTGGACTCTTGCCCCAGTATCTGTCTCCTTCTAGCGCTGGTTGTATCTTTTTTATTTAAAAATAAATTTATTTATTTATTTATTTTTGGCTGCATTGGGTCTTCATTGTTGTGCGTGGGCTTTCTCCAGTTGCAGCGAACAGGGGCTACTCTTCGTTGCAGTGCATGGGCTTCTCATTGTGGTGGCTTCTCTTGTTGCAGAGCATGGGCTCTAGGCCTGTGGGCTTCAGTAGTTGTGGCACAGGGGCTTAGTTGCTCTGTGGCATGCGGGATCTTCCTGGACCAGGGCTCGAACCTGTGTACCCTGCATTGGCAGGCAGCTTCTTAACCACTGCACCACCAGGGAAGTCCCTAGCACTGGTTGTATCTTATTATAGAGTCACCTTCAACTAGAAAGTTCTGCAATTAGAGTGCAGAGGTACGTAAAGATAACCACCCTATGGCAACTGAATTCCGAAAATAGTGAAGCCAAGATTTTAGCTACAGGTGAATAAGAAAATGTGATACCGATTGATGTCTCTTCTAAAATAGAGAGCTGCTACAATCTTCAATCCACAATCTTCTTTGACTGTGTTGCTTTTATGGACACGACTAATATCCCCAGCTATACCTTGGCCCCAGCAGGTAAGTGCCCGCATCAAAATCTTCTGGTGCCCACCACACCTAGCAGAGTGCTTGCTTTTCCTCAGACACAGATTGAGTAAGGGGTGAGGTGCATGCCTCTTTGAGGAGTCTGCTGTATGTCAACCTGCTGCAGGCTTAGAGCTAGTTAGCCTTGAGTATTAGGAGTTCTGCCTGGAACCAGGTACCCAGACACATATCTCTTATTATTATTTTTTTTGTGTGTGGTACACTGGCCTCTCACTGTTATGGCCTCTCCCGTTGTGGAGCACAGGCTCCGGACGTGCAGGCTCAGTGGCCATGGCTCACGGGCCCAGCTGCTCCGCGGCATGTGGGATCTTCCCGGACCAGGGCACGAACCCGCATCCCCTGCATCAGCAGGCGGACTCTCAACCACTGCGCCACCAGGGAAGCCCCATATCTCTTATTATATCACAATATCACAGTGCTCAGTAAAGGGTAACTGTTATATGGTTATTATCACTGTTGTATCTGTCATGGAAAATAATGAATGCTTAACAAATAGTTGCTGGTAATATTAAGGCCAGGCAGACTAAGTAAAATAATAAAAATGAGAACCTGAACCCCAGGGATAAAATTAGCTTCAAGAAATAAACAGCTGTGGTTATAAAAAGGTAGCCACTCACCAGGGAGTGTGGCTTTGAAAAGTGAGGTGAGAAGCCCAGGCATGTATGCAGTGGTAGTCAGCTAGTGAGGGCAAAAGGAAGTGACTGATGACAGTCATTAACTCTGAGCGAGAATAAGTATGCTGGAAGCCCATAAGCTCTGTGGCGTGGTAGGCTATTGATTAGATAAGGCTAGCGATAAGAAACGTTCCTCTTGGGCTTCCCTGGTGGTGCAGTGGTTGAGGGTCCACCTGCCGATGCAGGGGACATGGGTCCATGCCCCGGTCCGGGAGGATCCCACATGCCGCGGAGCGGCTGGGCCCGTGAGCCATGGCCACTGAGCCTGCGCGTCTGGAGCCTGTGCTCTGCAATGGGAGAGGCCACAACAGTGAGAGGCCCAAGTACCGCAAAAAAAAAAAAAAAAAAAAAAAAAAAAGAAAGAAAAAGAAACGCTCCTCTTTCCCGGCTCGTTCTTCCCTAAGAAGGATTTATAGAAACTGCGATTACATACAAAACCTAGAGGGGCCAAATCCTGTGCTCAAGTCTCTAGCTCTTCCCAGCAAGAGAGTTACAGGGAAGAGCAGCAGCGAGGTGAGGGGACAGCAGCACCTCTGTCCTGCCTCAGTGGAGCTGGGGTCCAGCTCTGGATCTCACAGCCCCCTCTGTACCTGGAAGAAACAACAGAACTGGAGAGAGAATCAACCTGACTCTGAGATGAGAACTCCCTGGCCTCTGGGACCTCGCTGTTCAAGCCTATAAGAGACTGACACTGTTTGCCTTAACCGACTTGTCTAGAGTCTTCTTTTTGACCTAGTTCTCTGGCATTTATCCCATTCTTCCAGCTCTTCTTTAGAATTCAGCCTGTCACTTGGTAGATTGATTATGCCAACTGGCTCCCTCCTGTTAAACTAAACTATTCTTTTTTTTTAATTTTTTTTTTATTTTTTGCGGTATGCGGGCCTCTCACTGCTGTGGCCTCTCCCGTTGCGGAGCACAGGCTCCGGATGCGCAGGCTCAGCAGCCATGGCTCACAGGCCCAGCCGCTCTGCGGCACGTGGGATCTTCCTGGACCGGGGCACGAACCTGCGTCCCCTGCATCGGCAGGCAGACTCTCAACAACTGCGCCACCAGGGGAGCCCTAAACTCTTCTTAATATGTCTTCTTGGGACTGGAATGAATGCCTGATGGAATCTGCAACCGAACTATATCTCTGTTTAAGGACAAGAGAGAATGAAGACACTCCCCAGAATTAATTCTTTCTTTCCTTTCCTCTCTCTTTTCTTTCTCTCTCTCTCCTTCTCTCTTTCTTCCTCTTCCCCACCCCTCTTTCTCTCTCTTTCTAACAAAAGCCCCTCATAATAACATCCCAGCTACCTTCTAGAATTTTGAAACAATACTATTAGGAGCAAGTGAATACGTGTATAACAGTGGTTCTCAACCAAGGGTGATTGTGCCCCCAGGAGACATTTAGCAAAAAATGTTTGGAGACATTTATGGTTGTCACAACCTGGGTGGGGAAGATGGAATGCTACAAACATCTAAATATACACAGGCCAGGGATGTCGCTAAACATTCTGCGATGCACAGGACAGCCCCCTACAGCAAAGAATTATCCAGCCCCAAATGCAGCAGTGCTGAGGTGGAGAAAGCCTGGTCTGTAAGTCCACTCTTCCAGGCAGCCATCTGAATGTGTCAGCATGTTATCTAGAAGCTTCTGTTGCACTGGTTGGTAAGTGCTCTTGGAAAAGCCAAGCCCAATTAGCTAAAGAATTTTTGGATGATTTACATACCATTCTCTTCAACAGCGCTTTGGGACTTAAGTCTTACCAAATAATTAAACACAGATCACACAAGCTTTGTAGGAAATACTGCTCTCTGGGGAGAAAATGTCCCCTTCACAGCTTGTCACAGGTTCCAACAGCATAGCCACAGAAACCTGTGACAGCTTTCCTGTATTTATTCTAATAACAAAGCCACACAGCCCTCTTGCAACACCGAGCCCTGGATTACTGTTAAACCAGCCACCACTGCAGGCAGACACATAGATCTCCAGCTGTTACCGATGCTTACCTGGGTGGACAATCTTTTTCATGGCACTTCTTCTGTCTCCCACTGGGTTGTGTTTCTGGGTCACAGAACGTAGCTTTCACCATCCCGCGACCCTTCTTCACGCAATGGGCAGTCTGGCGGCGTATACCTGGGGGTCGGGCAGAGCAGTTCACATATATTAAATTCCGAGCCTACATTCTCAGTGTCAGGTGAGGCCCCTGGTCATGCCTATAGCTGATGGGAAGGTTGTCCATAAAGTATTTGGTTTTAACATAGGGATGAGGAATGGGGACCTCTTATTCTCTCTACTCATGCTACAGAAGGCAAGGGGTGGAAAAGATCTTGCTTAGAAAGGACCACAGATAATATAGGCAGATTAATATATAGTCTAATATAAAGATTATAATCTAGCTGTGGAGGCAAGACTAACACACATATGCCAAAAAAAAACCCAGAAATAAAACAAGGTGAGATTTATATAGTGAAAGCAGATATCATCACCAGTTGTTATAACACAATCATACATTACTATTTTAATGAAGGAATGGAGGAGTTGGGAGCTTTATATTAGTTGGAGTTTATAAACTCTGAAAGACAGGAATAAAATTCAGAATAATGTTGTGAAGTTTGAGAGGTTAAGTTCTTTAAAGTAGAGGGTTTTGATAGCAGAGATTGATAATACTGCTGCTTTCTGAAATCGGGTTGGTAAGTAAGAGAAGCACACGGGAATGGCCAGGTCCACAGGCAAACAACGCACATGTGTGGGCTGGATTTGACTTTGGATATATAACAATAGTTAACACATGTGGTGCTTGCCTTGCCCAGGGCACTATTCAAAATTTTGTATGTGTATGTGTGTGTGTGACTACCTATATATGTCCCAGACAAATATATATACATACATGTGTGTGTGTGTATAATGTAGTACCTATTATCCACCATGATATATAATGACTGAAACCTCACAACAACTCAGTGAAGTCAGATGAGGAAATGGAGGCACAATGAAGTCACATAGGTTGAGAAGGGAAAAGAAAGGACCATTGGCTTTGCTAGCAGCTAGGACATCATTAGCAAGAGAACACAGAGGAGTGGCCAGAACCTCACGGACTAAGAGATAAATGGCAGTGGGAAAGAGAGTCATCAGCTCTCCCGAGAGGGCTAATGCTTCTTTCCATGTGAAATGTGAAAGGCTGGGTGAGAAGACTGAAGACAGAGGCTCTGGGGATGGAGCCATCAGTCTGCATGGAGCGGGGCACCCTGAGCTCTCAGGGCATCCAGGTCTTGAGTGGGCTCACTGGTGAAGCCCAGAATTGGAAAGGCCATGAGTGCACCCATAAGCTAGTCACCTCTTCACTTTAGCACCCATGACTTGGAGGGGCTTCCCCACAACCACAAGGCTGGCAGGACCCTAACTGGGGCGGCTCCCCTACCACCTACTGCCTCACACTCCCTCACGCAGACTCCTCCAGTCTCCCAGGCTGGCTGCAGACTCAGGTGCCAGACATTGCATCTCGCCATTTAAAAATGTCAGAGGGAGTTGCAGAACAGTAAATGAAGCCTTTAAAATGAATCAACAATATTTTACTGTTAAATTAATGCCATTTTATTCTTGTAAAGAGATAGGTAACCTTTCAACCACTCAGGTCTCAACTGATAGACTACGTGTTCTTTTTCTTTTGTCATGTGAATAAAGCACTACGAACAGCTGGAAGCAACATTACAAAAGAAACTTTCATGGCACAATGAGTGAGTCATTGTCTGGAAAGACACAAACACCTACAGAGAAGTCTTAGACAATATGAGTGGAGTGGAGACCAAAATGGTTGAAGCCAGAAAAGCTGACATGTATCTGCCATCATAGAAGAAAAAAGAGAAAAAGCTTAGCTCTTAGAAGTTTCATTAAAACTTTGGGTAGTTTGGCAAATTCTTGATTTCAAAAATAAAAGGCAACTGTCAGGTGACTCTCAGAGGTTGGAAACATCCCCCAAAATCCTTGTTTCTGCGCATGGATAGCAAAGATAAGCATGCTCGGGGCTTGACTCCAGAAGTAGTAGGAAGGCACAGAACGTTAGAAAAAGTCTCTGCCAGGAAGTTAATAACATTTCATGGGTCAATCTGCTGGACCAGCAGCCAGATGAACAGATGGACGGGCCAGGCAGATACTGCCAAGTGCATGGAGGAAAATTAATAACAACGTGTCAGCGTTTTTCTGTTGGAATTAACGGTTGTGGCGACCACTAATCTTCTATTCTTCTAGCTCTTGAGTTCTCACTTGACAGATACAAAGCTAAGCCCAAACCCTCCAATGAGGGGTTCCAGCCCAGAAGATTGATTTCTCCCATGTTATAGGAACACAATACCTGGCCAGGTGCTTCTGCCTCTACTTTGATGCTTTTGTGTTCATTTTGTAAAATTTAATCTATAATTTCATTCCTTATCAAATTCTGTTTAAATAAATAAAACCCAAGGGTCCTGGGTTCTAGTGTCTACTTTTCCTTCTACCCATCACTTGGCTAACTGCAGGAAAATGAGAATAATGACATTCAGACTGTTTAAGGGCAGGATGCTGAGGTAGTTGATTTCTGGTAATGTCTTCCACATTTAAAAATCTATAATCTATGAAGGGAAGATAAAGTTTAATCATTGAAAACATTGGCTAATAAGAGGATTCTGGTTAATGTAATTTTACCATGAACTTGGAAAATAGTTTGTTGCAACTACTGTCAGAAAGTTTCAAAATTATTAGTTCATATTGCCTTAGTAAATGTGAATGTGACAAGTTGTATTTTCCAAAGATGGATGAAACAATAATCTCTCATCTGGCATATTCTTCTACAACATGACCATGATATCACTCCATCATGACACGGAGTCTAGTTACCCTGGCCTGGGACTGAATGCAGAAATGAAGTTGTGTGAGTTCAGAGGCTAGGTTATAAAAGACCATGCAGCTTCTATCCGATTCTTTTGGATCTGTCACTCTCAGGAGCCTCCACTGCCATGGGGTAAGAAGCCTACATCCTTGGAGAGGCCAGGTGTAGGTGCTCCAGTTGACAGTCCCCATTGAGCCATCCAGTCCAGGTGCCAGTCATCTGAGCACAGAAGCCTACAGATGACTCCAGCTCCCAGGCATCTGAGTCATTCTTAGCCATCTAAGTCTTCCTAGGTGAGGTGCCAAACACTGTGAAGCTAAGACACACCATCCCCATTGCACCCTGTCTAAATTTCTGACCAGGAGCATAGTAAAATGATGGTTGTTTTACTATACTAAATTTAGGTTGATATGTTATATAGCAGTAGTAAGTGGAACAGTACTTAATAAATGCTAGCTTTCTTCCTTTCTCAAGACAAGACCCAGAGCCACCACCCAGCTTGGCTTGCTAGGATACTAACCACTACTGATTTTACTGACTTTTCATTTCATCCTCTCCTGTGTTACACTTTTTCTGTTTCCACTCCAGATCCCTTCTGCAGCTTCTCGGAACCCTGGGAAGCTGATGATATAGATTGCTGTGGCTTCCAGTTGGATTCGGGGAGTGGAGGCACTGTCTCTTAGGATAACTGTTCCTTCTTTTACTTCTTCAGGCCTAGGACGGTAGCCTTGTTCCCCCAATCCTCTACTATTAATGAACAGAGGTAATGTATCATATTTCTTGGTTTCCCTAAGTCCGACCCACACCTTTGAAAGTAGTCAAGATATTCCGTTTGGGTGTGCAGGGCACCCTGACTGATAATGTCTCCTTTGTAGTAAAAAAAAAAAAAAAAATCAAACCATCAATCTTGAGTGACACAGTCATTAATTAACTCTATAAACCAACTGCTGGAATAACAGAATCTTTCTTTGACATAGGATATTATAATACCTCTTGTGGAGGGGGTTAGAATGAGGTCATCCTATTAAGAGCAGTGATCATGATGTAACACTGCACATGCAGAAAGTAGAAGAGCTTAAGGCTGAATCTGTAAGACATTGAAATTTCCCTGGAATTCAAAAAAGACAAACGATATTGGCTTTTAATCTGGCTTTGCCTTTGGCCCCTTTCTCTTACACATTGAACACAGTCCCCAAAGAAATTCTAGTTAATTAAGGATGCCAATCAATATATTGGCCCAGAACTAAGTTAGCTGCTTATCTAGAAATATTTACTTGAAAAGGGCATTAAGTGGAAATCAATAACATTTTAAATATGTGACAATCAAATTCAAAATATTATTTATAGAGGATTCTGAGTTGCTTTCTCCACATAGCAATGAGAGTGTCACCATGCACCTGTAAATATTTGGTAAATCTTATTAGATACTAGCAGTGAGAGATCAGTTAAGACCATTTACTTTCTAAGAATTATCTCCAGGAATTAATCACCAATGCCTAAGAATTTAATCAACCATGACTGTGTAGTGAAGCCACTATTAAAATACAAAAGGAGGGGTTTCAGAGAGCTTCAAAGTTGGTGAAGCAGAATGCCTCCACGTGCCACTGTGCTGGGCTCCAAACCCCAAGAGGACTGAAATTTCTTTGTCCTCGACCTAACGCTATGAATCTCTTCATCTGGCTCTTGGTGCCTGTGCTTCAAAATCCTTGGTAATAAACCACTCATCTGCCGCATAGCTAACAGGGTCTTGGTGCTCTGGCTGAGTGTCAGGCCATTGCCTTTGAGGTGGGAGAGCCAAGTTCAGGAAACTGGTCCACCAGAGACCTCCGAGCTCCACATAGTATCAAACAGTGAAAGCTCTCCCAGAGATCTCCATCTCAGTGCTAAGACCTAGCTCCACTCAACAACAAGGAAGCTACAGTGCTGGACACCCTATGACAAACAACTAGCAAGATAGGAACACAACCCCACCAATTAGCAGAGAGGCTGCCTAAAATCATAATATGGTCACAGACACCCTAAAACACACCACCAGATGCAGTCCTGCCCACAAGGAAGACAAGATCCAGCCTCATCCACCAGAACACAGGCACTAGTCCCCTCCACTGGGAAGCCTACACAACCCACTGAACCAACACTTGCCACTGGGGGCAGACACCAAAAACAATGGGAAGTACGAACATGCAGCCTATGAAAAGGAGACACCAAACACAGTAAGTTAGGCAAAATGAGAAGACAGAGAAACACACAGCAGATGAAGGAGCAAGGTAAAAATCCACCAGACCAAACAAATGAAGAAGAAATAGGCAAACTACCTGAAAAAGAATTCAGAATAATGATGGTAAAGATGATCCAAAATCTTGGAAATAGAATGGAGAAAATACAAGAAATGTTTAACAAGGACCCAGAAAAACTAAAGAGCAAACAAACAGTGATGAAAAACACAATAAATGAAATTAAAAATTCTCTAGAAGGAATCAAGAGCAGAATAACTGAGGCAGAAGAACAGATAAATGACCTGGAAGATAAAAAAGTAGAAATAACTACTACAGAGCAGAATAAAGAAAAAAGAATGATGGTCTTCCCTAGTGGCGCAGTGGTTGAGAGTCCACCTGCCGATGCAGGGGACACGGATTTGTGCCCCGGTCCAGGAAGATCCCACATGCCACAGAGCAGCTGGGCCTGTGAGCCATGGCTGCTGAGCCTGCGCGTCCAGAACCTGTGCTCCACAATGGGAGAGGCCACAACAGTGAGAGGCACGTGTACCAAAAAAAAAAAAAAAAAAAAAAAAGAATAAAGAATAAAAAGAATTGAGGACAGTCTTTGAGGCCTCTGGGACAATATTAAATGGAAAAACATTTGAATTACAGGGGTCCCAGAAGAAGAAGAGGAAAAGAAAAGGACTGAGAAAATATCTGAAGAGATCATAGTTGAAAACTTCCCTAATATGGGAAAGAAAATAGTCAATCAAGTTCAGGAAGCACAGAGAGTCCATACAGCATAAATCCAAGGAGAAACATGCCAAGACACATATTAATCAAACTATCAAAAATTAAATACAAAGAAAAAATATTAAAATTAGCAAGGGAAAAAAAACAAATAACATAAAAGGGAATCCCCATAAGGTTAACAGCTGAACTTTTAGCAGAAACTCTGCAAGCCAGAAGGGAGTGGCAAGACATATTTAAAGTGATGAAAGGGAAAAATGTACAACCAAGATTACTCTACCCAGCAAGGATCACATTCAGATTTGACAGAGAAATTGAAACCTTTACAGATAAGCAAAAGCTAAGAGAATTCAGCAAACCAGCTTTACAACAAATGCTAAAGGAACTTCTCTAGGCAGGAAACACAAGAGAAGGAAAAGACCTACAATAACAAATGCAAAACAATTAAGAAAATGGTAATAGGAACACACATATCGATAATTACCTAAATGTAAATGGATTAAATGCTCCCACCAAAAGACACAGACTAGCTGAATGGATACAAAAACATGACCCATATATATATATACTGTCTACAGGAGACCCACTTCAGACCTAGGGACACATATATACTGAAAGTGAGGGGATGGAAAAAGATATTCCATGCAAATGGAAATCAAAAGAAAGCTGGAGTAGCAATTCTCATATCAGACACAATAGACTTTAAAATAAAGACTATTACAAGAGACAAAAAAGGACACTACATAACGATCAAGGGATCAATTCAAGAAGAAAATATAACAATTGTAAACATTTATGTACCCAACATAGGAGCACCTGAATACATAAGGCAAACGCTAACAGCTATTAAAGGGGAAATTGACCGTAACACATTCATAGTAGGGGAATTTGACACCCCACTTTTGCGAATGGACAGATCATCCAAAATGAAAATAAATAAGGAAACACAATCTTTAAATGACACATTAAACAAGAACACTTAATTGATATTTATAGGACATTCCATCCAAAAACAACCAAACACACTTTCTTCTCAAGTGCTCATGGAACATTCTCCAGTATAGATCATATCTTGGGTCACAAATAAAGCCTTGGTAAATTTAAGAAAATTAAAATCATATCAAGTATCTTTTCTGACCACAATGCTATGAGACTAGATATCAATTACAGGAAAAAATCTGTAAAAAATACAAATACACGGAGGCTAAACAATATACTACTTAATAACCATGAGATCACTGAAGAAACCAAAGAGGAAATCAAAAAATACTTAAAAACAAATGACAATGAAAACACGACAACCGAAAACCTATGGGATGCAGCAAAAGCAGTTCTAAGAGGGAAGTTTACAGCAATACAATCCTACCCCAAGAAACAAGAAATATCTCAAATAAACAGCCTAACTTTACACCTAGAGCAATTAGAGAAAGAACAAAAAAAACCCAAAGTTAGCAGAAGGAAAGAAATCATAAAGATCAGATCAGAAATAAATGAAAAAGAAATGAGGGAAACAATAGCAACGATCAATAAAACTAAAAGTTGGTTCTTCGAGAAAATAAACAAAATTGATAAACCATTAGCCAGACTCATCAAGAAAAAAAAGGGAGAAGACTCAAATGAACAGAATTAGAAATGAAAAAGGAGAAGTAACAACTGACACTGCAGAAATACAAAGGCTCATGAGAGATTACTACAAGCAACTCTATGCCAATAAATTGGACAACCAGGAAGAAATGGACAAATTCTTAGAAAAGCACAACCTTCCGAGACTGAGCCAGGAAGAAAGAGAAAATATAATCAGACGAATCACAAGCACTGAAATTGAAAATGTGATTAAAAATCTTCCAACAAACAAAAGCCCAGGACCAGATGGCTTCACAGGCGAATTCTATCAAACATTTAGAGAAGAGCGAACACCTATCCTTCTCAAACTATTCCAAAATATAGCAGAGGGAGGAACACTCCCAAACTCATTCTACAAGGCCACCATCACCCTGATACCAAAACCAGCCAAAGATGTCACAAAGAAAGAAAACTACAGGGCAATAACACTGATGAACACAGATGCAGAAATCCTCAACAAAATACTAGCAAACAGAATCCAACAGCACATTAAAAGGATCAAACACCATGATCAAGTGGGGTTTATCCCAGGAATGCAAGGATTCTTCAATATATGCAAATCAATCAATGTGATAAACCATATTAACAAATTAGAGAAAAACCATATGATCATCTCATAGATGCAGAAAAAGCTTTTGACAAAATTCAACACCCATTTATGATAAAAAAAAAAACCCTGTAGAAAGTAGGCATAGAGGGAACTTAACATAATAAAGGCCATATGTGACAAAACCACAGCCAGCAAAATTCTCAATGTTGAAAAATTGAAATCATTACCACTAAGATCAGGAACAAGACAAGGTTGTCCATCTCACCACTCTTATCCAATATAGTTTTGGAAGTTGTAGCCATAGCAATCAGAGAAGAAAAAGAAATAAATGGAATCCAAATCAGAGAAAAAGAAGTAAAGCTGTCACTGTTTGCAGATGACATGATACTATACATAGAGAATTGTAAAGATGCTACCAGAAAACTATTAGAGGTAATCAATGAATTTGGTAAAGTAGAAGGATACAAAATTAATGCACAGAAACCTCTTGCATTCCTATACACTAATGATGAAAAATTAAAAGAGAAATTAAGGAAACACTCTCATTTACCATTGCAACAAAAAGAATAAAATACCTAAGAAAAAAACCTACCTAAGGAGACAAAAGACCTGTATTCAGAAAACTATAAGACACTCATGAGAGAAATTAAAGATGATACAAATGGATGGAGAGATATACCATGTTCTTGGATTGGAAGAATCAACACTGTGAAATGTCTATACTACCTAAAGCAATCTAAGGATTCAATGCAATCCCTATCAAACGACCAATGGCATTTTTCACAAAACTAGAAAAAAAATTTCACAATTTCTATGGAGACACAAAGAACCCCGAATAGCAAAGCAATCTTGAGAAAGAAAAATTGAGCAGCAGAAATCAGGCTAGCAGACTTCAGACTATACTACAAAGCTACAGTAATGAAGATAGTAACGTACTGGCCCAGAAACAGAAATATAGATCAATGGAACAGGATAGAAAACCCAGAGATAAACGCATGCATATATGGTCACCTTATTTTTTATAAAGGAGGCAAGAATATACAATGGAGAAAAGACAGCCTCTTCAATAAGTGGTTCTGCGATAACTGGACAGCTACATGTAGAAGAATGAAATTAGAACACTCCCTAACACCATACACAAAAATAAACTCCAAATCGATTAAAGACCTAAATTAAGGCCAGACACTATAAAACACTTAGAGGAAAACACAGGCAGAACACTCTATGACATAAACCACAGCAAGTTCCTTTTTGACCCACCTCCTAGAGAAATGGAAATAAAAAGAAAAATAAACAAATGGGACCTAATGAAATTTAAAAGCTTTTGCACTGCAAAGGAAACCATAAACAAGATGAAAAGACAACCCTCACAATGGAAGAAAATATTTGCAAATGAAGAAGCTGACAAAGTATTAATCTCCAAAATTTACAGGCATCTCATCCAGCTCAATATCGGAAAAAGAAACAACCCAATCCAAAAATGGGCAGAAGACCTAAATAGACATTTCTCCAAAGAAGATATACAGATTGCCAACAAACACATTAAAGCATGCTTAACATCACTAATTATTAGAGAAATGCAAGTCAAAACTACAATGTGGTACCACCTCACACCAGTCAGAATGGCCATCATCAGAAAATCTACAAACAATAAATGCTGGAGAGGGTGTGGAGAAAAGGAACCTTCTTGCACTGTTGGTGGGAATGTAAATTGATACAGCCACTATGGAGAACACTATGGAGGTTCCTTTAAAAACTACAAATAGAACTACCATATGACCCAGCAATCCCACTACTGGGCATATACCCTGAGAAAACCATAATTCAAAAAGAGTCATGTACCACAATATTCACTGCTGCTCTATATACAATAGCCAGGACATGGAAGCAAGCTAAGTGTCCATCAACAGATGAATGGATAAAGAAGATGTGGCACATATATACAATGGAATATTACTCAGCCATAAAAAGAAATGAAATTGAGTTATTTATAGTGAGGTGGATGGACCTAGAGACTGTCATACAGAGTGAAGTAAGTCAGAAAGAGAAAAATAAATATTGTATGCTAACACATATATATGGAATCTTAAAAAAAATGGTTCTAGGGGCACAACAGGAATAAAGACGCAGACATAGAGAATGAACCTAGGGGCACAACAAGAACAAAGACGCAGACGTAGAGAATGGACTTGAGGACACAGGGAGGGGGAAGGGTAAGCTGGGACAAAGTGAGAGAGTGGCACGGACATATATACACTACCAAATGTAAAATAGATAGCTGGTGGGAAGCAGCTGCATAGCACAGGGAGATCAGCTCAGTGCTTTGTGACCACCTAGAGAGGTGGGATAGGGAGGGAGGGAGGGAGACGCAAGAGGGAGGAGATATGGGGATATATGTATATGTATAGCTGATTCACTTTCTTATAAAGCAGAGACTAACACACCATTGTAAAGCAATTATACTCCAATAAAGATGTTAAAAGAAAAAAGAATTATCTTCATATACCCCTGAACCTCATCATTTCAAGTGGAAATTATACCTTGATATAAGAACAAGTAAAGTTTCTTATGTCCAAAACCAGAACGAAATAAAACAGTGACATAGCTCATCATATTCTCAATTCAATACTAAGATTGTAAAATAAAGGGAGCCTGTTATATGGTTAATTTAGTTCGTATAAGATTTTTCTCACTCAAAAATTCAAGTTAGGAAGGGTATAGAGAAAGCAAGTAAAGACAACTTATTGTAATCACCTATGATAGAAAATGCAATATTTCCTACTATATCAAAATTTAAGATCAAAGATACTCAAGCACTGAATGTTTAATCACATCACCTGAAAGAGATTTGAAGTACTGTATACTTAGTTTTTAAAATACTGACAAATACCAAGATTCCTTTTTATAACCACTTGAACACAAGTTAAGCAGTATAAGTTAAATTTTACACTAGGACATAATCTATAATTCTGCTAAAATTGGATATAACATTGATTTTAATAATGTGAGATGATAAAAATTCTATGACTCAATAGAGGGCACTGCCACAATTCCCTTACAATATACAGAAATAACATGTAACTTCATAGAAGATGGGAAGAGTAGGAACTGTATATCCATATATCTTGTTGACAAGTCCATCCTAAATCTACCAACTTTCAATTTCAGTTCCCACTAAATATTTACTTTGTATTTTCTGGCTCTTTGACCCCCTTCATCTCTGATTTCCTTGATCAATGAGTTCAGATCTATCCTTCATAATTAAGGTGCAGGCAAGAAGAACTTGAGTCCCATCACTGCAAGAGCTCAAACACATTGATTTTATTATCCATTGCTGAAACCCATACTTCTCACTACATTGGTAAGACTCAAAGCCAATAGTTTTTTCCTCCCTGAAATCCCAATGAACTGATTACGTACATTGACTGTCACGGTCAGAAAGAAATTGTATAAGAAATACGTAAGAAATGTTCAAACAGGAGCATTGCTGGTGCTTGAAGAATGCTTAATGGAACAAGGTAGGAGCCATTTTCAAAATTTACCATGATCAAGAAGTATTCTTTCCTGTTTATAACTCCTCTTCTGCAGCCACTGTGTAAAATCAGGCAAAGCACACACTTAAAGAAAGTCAGAGGCCTGCAACATCTCACAAAACTCACAGGGTTAACAAAAAAAGCAAACATTCAGCATTTTTCAGGGTACATTGAACAAAGCAAGCCTTCAGAGAAACCAACTGAGAAATCCCCAGCAAGTGCACTATTAGGGAACAAAACTAAGGCCCTGGAAACAGGGGAGGGACTAATCTCTGCTGGATGTATGTGATAAAAATGGGATGGGATGGGACTAAGATGACCAGTAGAATAAGAGAATATTAGATTAGCCACCTTGGAAAGAATTCTGGTTAAAGGTTCCACATGTAAGTAACTTGGAAGTTGCCACTCTGTTGTAATGACAAGTAAAAAGCTGAACAGACTGAAACATCAACAATGCTTCTTGGATATGAGAGAGGAAAGGGCACAGGGCAAACTGCTGCTCCCAAGACTGGAGAGACAGACGAGTGAATAGAGGGAGTCAGAACTTCCCAACTTTCCAGAGTAGAGACTCATAAGCTGACTACCATGGGAACCTGAATTTCGGCAACTTAATATCAGATACCAAACCGTGGATGCAGGATACCCCAAAACAGCAAGTATAATAAATGCCCCCCCAAAACCCAAAAAAACTACACCTAGGCATATCACTTTCAAATTACAGAAAATCAAAGAAAAAGTCCTGAAAGAAGCCAGAGGGAAAAAACACCTTACCTACAGAGGCACAAAGAAAGAACTGCATGTGACTTCTCAGAACTCACACAAGCAAGAAGAGAGCAGAGTGAAATATTTAAAGTGTCAAGAGAAAAAACCCCACCAACTTAGAATTCCACACCCTGTGAAATTACCATTCAAAAGTGAAGGAGAAATAATTTCTCAGACAAACAAAAACTGAAGGAATTTGTTGCCAATAGACCTGCAGGAAAGAAATGTTAAAAAGAAATTCTTTAGAAAAAAGGAAAATATTAAAAATCAGAAACTTGGACCTATATAAAGAAAGGAAAAACACTAAAGAAGCAATAAATGAAGGTTAAATAAAAACTTTCATTTTTCCTATTCTGAGTTGATCTAACAGAAAACAGTTTGTTCAAAATAATAATACCAATAATGTATTCAATTATTTTGATTATGATGCTTATGTATATATGATATATATATATATATATCATATATATATATATGTGTGCTTAGGTACACATATAGAAATGAAATGAATCACAAAAATGATACAAGGGACAAGAGGCAGGAACCAGGATTATTTTGTTATTATAAGGTACTCATACTGCCTATAATTTTGTTATTACAAAGTACTCATAACACTGAAGTGGTACAGTGTTATCTGAAAGTGGATTGGATTAACTGTAAACATTTATTGCAAACTCTAGGGCAATCACTAAAAAAAAGTAGATTAGCTACTCTGGGCTAAGAGTTTCCATTAGTTCATTAGTGAAGTACAACTGGAAGGTTGTCAGGTCTCCACTGTGTATTACTCGTAGTTTATTTTATATATTTATGCATGTGGTAAACTATATAATCCTCATTCCATAGCATATGTTTAAGTGCATCTCAATAAATCCTACTATTTTTATGAAGTCCTACCTATTAAAAAAATCCTCCTGGGCTTCCCTGGTGGCGCAGTGGTTGAGAGTCCGCCTGCCGATGCAGGGGACACGGGTTCGTGCCCCTATCCCGGAAGATCCCACATGCCGCAGAGCGGCTGGGCCCGCGAGCCATGGCCGCGGAGCCTGTGTGTCCGGAGCCTGTGCTCCGCAACGGGAGAGGCCACAGCAGTGAGAGGCCCGCGTACAGCAAAAAAAAAAAAAAAAAAAAAATCCTCCAGGGCTTCCCTGGTGACACAGTGGTTGAGAGTCCGCCTGCCGATGCAGGGGACACGGGTTCGTGCCCCAGTCTGGGAAGATCCCACATGCCGCGGAGTGGCTGGGCCCGTGAGCCATGGCCGCTGAGCCTGCACGTCCAGAGCCTGTGCTCCGCAACGGGAGAGGCCACAACAGTGAGAGGCCCACATACCGCAAAAAAAAAAAAAAAAATCCTCCAGATATTTTTAGAGATCAATATCTGGACTTGGTTGATCCTACCTGACAATTATAGAGGACAAAGTCCGAATGATTAGCGCTAAGATGAGTGCAATTTAAAAAAGTCAAGGAAGTATCTGACTGATTTTCTGTCCTCTAAACATCACTATATGGTCACCCATCAGGATCAGAGTGAAATATGTGTCCTTATTTATTATTCTCATGCTTTATCAAGGATATGTGGACATATCTCAAATGCACGTGATTATTTTGAGCCTTACTAGGAATACTGTCAGACTCTGCAAGAACTAGTTTCAGTGATGTAAGTATCTGTTCTACATGTATTTATTTTTAATGAACATGATCTAGTTTCTAAGGCAGCTTAGAACCGTTCAAGCAATCTCCAGGAGCTTCACATGGTCTTTGGAGTTTTCTTTTTTCTTTTAATTGTGGTGTGGTTGTTTTATGATGTTGTGTTAGTTTCTACCGTACAGCGAAGTGGAGTTCCCTGTGCTATACAGCATGTTCTCCTTAGTTATCTATTTTATACATGTTAGTGTATATATGTCAGTGGAGTTTTCAGTATTTGCCTTTTCCTATCAGAATGTGACATTCCTTAAACAAAGGAACAATGACTACGCTCCAAAGAGAATTCAGCCAAGCAGGGTGACTTCCAGCGTGGGGCAGGAGAAAATGTTCTCCCTTTTGTGCAGGCCATTGTTGTGCTTCTAGACCAAAAACACAGCACAGAGGAGACAACAGAGCACACAACTGGCAAAGGTCACATTCAGAAGGGATGACCCATTGTCTGACAGTAGTACCATTGCTGTAAGTTTTATAAGACACCTGGGAATTCTGGTTAGAATATATTACAACTGACAGATTCCTGCAGGACTAGGGTTGCCATGGGGCAAAACTATGGCTTTGACATTTTTAGGAAAGCGATCTTGAGGTTTTGCCAAAATATTTTTTCGTTTAATAAGGAGTCCTGAAGCTTCCTATTGAGACCAGCATCTGTGTCAAGCCATTTCTGCAGCTGTTCCTCCACAGATAATCCATTGGCTGCACTTTCATGGTTGATCTTTGGATGGGTGACTGGAGTAAATTTTCTTCAACAAGCCTCTTGTAATGAATGGTAGCACTTGCTATTCCATTCCCTTCCAACTTTTCCCAAGGGACAGCTAGTCCTAAATTCTCCCAGAGTCACCCCAAAGTCATGCCCCACAGATAAGGCAGGAGTGAAAGCAAATATGATGGAAAGGACAGCAGAACGAACACTAGTGGAAAGAGAGTCCCGTTGCTGGTATACTGAGTCCTCTTTACCTTGGAAAAGTGGGCTGGGGAGAACAAGTGGGCTGGCTTTCATGACAGTTAGCTAAATGTATAATACACTCTTGCCAATTTTTCATATGGATTTCTGCTCTTGAAAAAGATGATAAAAAATTTTTAAATAGTCTAACGAAGGAAATAACATCTTGGTGAATTTTTTTTAAATCATAAATTTTATTTTATTTTAAATAACTTTAACTACCTCGGCTGTTAATAAAATAAAAGCAGAAAGAACAGGCTGCCTTTTTTCCAGATTTAATCACAAAATTGTGTCTACAATCATCGACATAACTCGCTTCTTGTCCTTCACCCATCTCATCAAAAATCATTGCATTTTCCCTCAAATTGTATTTTTTGGGTTCCTCTGTGATTATACTCATTTTGTCCTCACTCCTGGAGGCATCTTGGTTTAAATCCATCCTTTAAAAAAGGAGAAGGGGTACACATGTGGAGGCAAAATATTCTCTTGAAGCAAACAGATACAGAGTTGCTAGAAGAAGCTGATTGTAAACACAAGCTGCCTGGTTGGGAAGGGGAGGGCTGTTGATTTAGAGACGTGTGACAGCCTTTGGTGGACAGGCATAGGCAAAGCCCCACTGGGCCCTTCTTCCTTGGCAGGGTCAGGACTGAGCCAGCGGAGGCGGAGCTTCATCTTCCCCTTGGAACTCGTTGTTTTGATTCTCCTCCAAAAGCCTTCATCCAGATAAGAAGCCAATGACTGATTGCATCTTCTTGAATTTATACTTAAGCAGCTCTTTGCTCCAAATGCACAATGTAAATTATATGTAAAATATAAATTATAAAAGATATTAAATTATAACTATATAAAAAGGGAAGACCAAAATGTCACAATGCTTAAATGTAGGTAAACATCCTGGCAAGAGGGTGAGCAGGACTTAGGTGAAGTGTTTGCCGGGCTCTCAGCCAGAAGCTGTTGGTGGGTGGTGGCCATGTGCGCAGCCCCCGTGAAATATGAGGGCTTTAACTGCTCCACCTGAGATGGGAAGGAGACCACCATCACCACAAACTTCTTAGAGCCTTAACTCTTGATGACTTTCAGGCCTAGGAAGGTTGTAAAGTAAGGACTCAGCTTCTCATGCGAGTGCTCAGTCAATCTGCCAGACTGGCTCTGTGATAATTCCTAACGTATTTTCAATGTCACTAGGAGAGGCAATTTTGAACCACCTTAGCAAGTCCTGTCCTGAAATGAGGTCCCAAAGTGTGGTCAGGAAAAAACTGCAAAAACTAGAAAGAATGGGTACACACAGAGAGAAAAAGGGAGGAAAGGGACAGGAAAGAGAAAAATAAAAGAAACTAAAAGGAAATCACACTCAAATCAAGCTGTAAATTATTATTCCAAAATCCATAAAGAAATATAATACCTAGAAAGACAACAAAATAATTACAACAGGAGTTCACTCTGGATAAAATAAGTTTGTTAGGACAGTGCTATGGAATGAATATGTCCCCTTAAAATTCATATGTTGAAGCCCTAACCCCCCAGTGTCATGGTATTTGGAGGTAACACATTTGGGAGGTAATTATGTCATGAGGGTAAGGTTTTCATGATGGAACTGATGCCTTTACAAAAAGAAAAAGACACATAAGATGTGAAGATAGAGCGAGAGGGTAGCCATCTACAAGCTAGGAAGAAGATTCTCACTAAGAACTGAATCTGCCAGCACCTTGATCTTGGACTTCCCAGCCTCCAGAACTGTGAGAAATACATGTTTGTTGTTGAAGTTACCCAGCCTATGGTATTTTGTTATAGCAGTCAAACTGACAAAGATAGGCAGTCTGACCTACTTTTTAAAATAAGCATGTTACGTACTGCCTTTGGGTATTTTCACCTGGAAATCTCATAGGCACTTTAATTGAACTCATATAATCATAGACTCCTCTTGGGATCTGTTTCTTGTCACATGTTCCCTGTTTCAGTGAGTGACACTACCATTTAGCCAGTTATGCAAAGGAGAACACTGGGTGTCACCCTTCAACCCTCCCTCATGCACAAACTACTCTCTATCAAAAGATAAATGGAATCAACCATTAAGTTCAGTCTAGTACAGCTCCTAAATATGTCCACATTTGCATGATTTTTCCATCTGTACCACCTTAACTTTAGTTCAAGCCACTATTATTACTTCCCTAGACCACTGTCAAGATCTTCTATCTCTTTTCCTTCCTTTCTAGTGTTTCTCCAACATGGAAATAAAACATTGACCCTAGTTAACTCTGGGGGAAAAGGAAAGGGAGTGGAGTTAGGCAGTGCTCTTCAAGTGTATTCGTGCAATTTCTTACTCTTTAAAAATGAAGATTGAAACAAACATGACATAATAAGATCTGATAAAGTTGAGTGGTTGATTAACAGGAGTTTGTTACTGCATTCTCCTTTTTGCTGGGACCTTTGCAATATTTTCCAGTGAAGAAGTGTAAAACTAAAATAACACGATAACAAAATAAAATAAAGTAAAATAAAATAAAATGATTGCTACTACCTGTTGGTAACCTTGGGAATCAATGGGAATCAATTGATGGGAATCAATGTGGTAGTAAGTTTCTTAACATTTGGTATAAGTATGTTACTTTTTGAACCTAGAAATTCCATCTACAAATTAAAATTTAATGAGATCATTCTTTACATGGGCCCAAAGATGCTCATCAGAGGATGATGATCAATAAGGAACTGGCTAGGGGAATTTTGTTTTGTCTTGCTAGTGAAATATAATGTATCCACAAAAATGATAGCTATGGATACTGAATAACACATGGAATGGTACCCACATTATGATGTTAAGTGAAAACATGTGTACATAAATACATCCATATGCACACAACTACATACATCTATGATGAGAAAAAATAATATTGAAAGGCAATAAAGCAAAGTACCAAAGTGCATGTATGTTAGGGTGGTGACTTTAATTTTTTCAGTAACATATTTAACTTAGTTTTATAATATAGAAAGTTTTAACTTAAAAGAAATAAAAATACATCATTGAGTGATTCAGTGTTTCGGCAGTCTTCCATTTTTATATTTAGCAGTGAATGTCTTATGTGAATATTAGCTTTTCATTCTCTCTGTCTGAGAGCGTGAAGGTAGATATGCTGTCATCCTTCTCTGCCAGAATTAAGAGAGCTCACTGCCACTCCAATAGATAGCATGGCTGAAATTCAGGTAAGCACATGGGCACTGTGCTAGCTTCTGTTAAGGTTTAATAACCAGAGTGACATTTGCCCAAGTCAGGCAGAGATGCTCCTGAAGGATCAGGCTGTATCAAAGCCAAACGCCCACTGTTTGGTAAGGCTGTTTCATTTCCTTGCTAAATACGAATATATCTTTATGATCACTGCACAAATAAGCCATTTATATTGTATTTCCCATGCTCTGAAATACTACACAAGCAATGCAAAGGGTCTGGCCCATGCTGAAATAGAAGGGGGTGTGGGGTGGATAATCTCGTGTTTCTCTGAGAAGGCCCTGCTCAGGCAGGACTGGCTGAGTTTCTCTCCATAGTGTCCTAGAATAAATGATTTAAACTTAAAGCTTAAACCTGTACGTCACTGCAAAAAAGAGAGCAAAAGGGATGCAAAATTGTAAAAGTATTTGTTAACTACAGTCCCAATGACTTCATTTTCCTCCCAACTTCTCCTCAGGGAAATATTTTTCACCAACTTATTTTCTGCTTAAATTGCTTTTGCTTCTCAGCAAAAAGATCCCAGCCCTCCTGGGCAGCAGTGGGAAGAGAGCAGGGCTGACTCTTCCTGATACCCTTTACGGCTGCTGCCAGATTTGACCTAGACAGATTTCCAGAGGTTTAGGATTTTCAAGATGTCACACATGTTGAAATGAACATAGGATTCCTGTGATTTCTAAAAGTGAGCTGTTGGTTTTCTATACTGAAGGAGGGAAAGAAAGAAATCAGTAATACAAAAATTGTTCACAAGGCTGATGGGCCACGACTCAACGTCTGTCCCTGGATCTCTTTCCACCACTACTTCCTGGGGGGTGGGGGTGGGCGGGTGGAAGGAGCAAGGGAACAAATGGAGCAAAGTACACGAGAGGGAAGCCAGGGAGGAGGAGGCTGTGCTTTCCTGACCCCTTCTCTCCATCACTTTGATTCCCTTTGCTATATTGCTGATTCTGGCACTTCAGCCAATAGCTGCCCTAGTTTTATAGGCAGCAGTAACAATAGAGGCAGAAAGTTCCCGAACAGACTTGGACAGGATGCAAAAGGAGAAAGAGAGGCAGAGTCTACTATGAAAGCCCCCAAATGAGTGAAGAGCCCCAAGTACCAGAACAGGCCCGACCCCTGCCCCCAGAGGCCCCAGAAATGTTCATCTAGCACTGCGGCCACAAGAGTCCGCACTCTACAAACACATACTCCTTTACAGTTCCCAGCCTCTCTCTGAAGTTGGATTGGGCCCACAGGGCTGAAGCCAACCAAAGAAACATGAGCAGAAGTGGTTTGTGTCACTCCAGGCCAAGGCCGTTATTAAGGCCCAGTCTGCCTTTTCAATTTCTCCCTTCCCCTGTGGGGCAATTTCAGATGTCTCAGCTACATGAGGAACCAGGGCTATCTAATCTGTGCCAGATTTAGACTGGGTTAAAAATAAACCTTCAGGGCCTCCCTGGTGGCGCAAGTGGTTGAGAGTCCGCCTGCCGATGCAGGGGATACGGGTTCGTGCCCCGGTCTGGGAGGATCCCATATGCCGCGGGGCGGCTGGGCCCGTGAGCCATGGCTGCTGAGCCTGCACGTCCGGAGCCTGTGCTCCGCAACGGGGGAGGCCGCAGCAGTGAGAGGCCCGCATACCGCAAAAAAAAAATAATAATAAAATAAAAAAAATAAACCTCCATTGTGTTCTTAAGATTTTGATTTCTTTGTTACCATAGCAGAACTTGTCCCATCCTGACATACGTGACAGCAAGGAATCTCTCCAATGCTTGATTTATGAGAGAAAACTGTTTTTCTTGTAGCTATGAAAAACTGGTAAATTGGAGACAGAAGAACACTGGGCTAGGAATTAGGAGAGATGGTTATGGTCTGGATTTGGCCGTGATTTATTTATTTATTTATTTTTTATTTATTTTTTTTTTTTTTTGCGGTATGCGGGCCTCTCACTGTTGTGGCCTCCCCCGTTGCGGAGCACAGGCTCTGGACGCGCAGGCTCCGGACGCGCAGGCTCAGCGGCCATGGCTCACGGGCCCAGCCGCTCCGCGGCATATGGGATCCTCCCAGACCGGGGCACGAACCCGTATCCCCTGCATCGGCAGGCGGACTCTCAACCACTTGCGCCACCAGGGAGGCCCTTGGCCGTGATTTAAAGGATACCTCTGGTGGGTGGTTTGACTTTTGTGGTCCTCAGGTCCTCAACCAGAGAAGTTATAAACCTTTCTGGTCTGCTTTTTCAAAAAAGACATGTAACCCTTTCTGCAAACAAAACCTTTCATGGAGGACAGTATGTAAAACTGATAAAAGAAAAAGTGCCTCTTTCTTTAGACCATGATCAACACATTTACTCCCCATAGAGGTCCCTGGGCCATCTTTGTGGAACCCTGCAGACCTAGAGGCAAGAGTGCAAACTGCTGGCTTAAACTTCCTCCATGGCCTATTCTGAAGCTGACATGGATTCATAGAGAGAGGAGCTGTTCTCACCCGTCCCACACGTTACACTGCACTCTGTCCAGCGGCCATACTGCCAGAAATACATCAGCTTTTCCACATCATTGTCAAGGCCATCTTTCCGGATTGTGTACTCATACTTGATGCCAGGGTTAGTCACCTGGAATAGAAGCTAAAAGACAAGAGCGGGGTCATGTCAAACTCTGTTGTGACTTTATACTGCCAACCACAGTCATATAGAAATGCTGTACAATGTCCATCATCTTAAAGTAGTCATGGAGGTGTGCACTGGAATACATACCATTAAATAAATACCTCTACTTCCACCTGCATGTCTACATATGTCTATAGTTAAGCTGCTCCTATTCTATTATTTCTTGACTGAATTCTCATGGGTATTCATGGGAGGCCTAATCATACGGGAATTACTCTGAGGGAATGACCAGAGTGTCCTTTCCAACAATAGGCTGGTAGGTCACCTTGTGCCCTTGCGTACTTACTAACTTTGTGGTTATGGGTAAGTTACTTAATCTCTTTGTGCCTTACTTTCCCCATCTACAAAGTGAGGATAATCATAGCATGACTAATAGGGTGCTTTTAAGGGTTAAACAAACGAAAGTAATGTGACTAGATATGATTAGATCGTGTCTGACATATAGCTAGCACTCAGTAAACAGTAACTTTTGTTGCCGTTGTTGTTGCTTTATGGTGTCCTTCTCTAGCTCTGAGGCTGGTTAGTTTTCTTGAAAGCATATAGTTCTGGGATTAAAATGGTCATGGGTTTTAGCCAAGGCATAAAATTGGAGACAGAATTTGGGACCCTCCCCTCACTTCCCTCTCCTGCAGGCAATCTACTTACCACATGTTTGAAATGTATTAATCTCACACTTAGAGGCGGTAGACTGGTTGCTCCTTGGGGTGGGCCTATAAGATGTAAGGTCTCCTGACATTTATGGATCATAGCTGTCAAGCATTGACCTCCAGCTTCTGTGAATGCTCTGATCTCTGGCTCTGAAATGACTTCCTTCTAACTTCTGAATTACAGTTAGATGTGACTGTCTTGGGCCATCCATCATCCCCAACCTGACTTGCTCTGCTGGTATAATTATCCTGCTCCTTTTCTACAGTTCTTTGCTAGTATGGAAGACAAATCACTTGTGCCTTTGAAGAGCACATGCTACGTCTTTACCCCTCTCTTCTGCAAGAGTTTCACGAAGTCAAACCTTTTGCCTGAGGACAACCACATGATAACATGTGAAAGAACCATGTCAGTTCATCACCACTGCTGGAAAGCTGTTTGGAAACTCATGCCAGGCTGACATAGACTGGTAGCATCCCTTTTATACCTGAGGAACACTCACTCTGAAATAAATAGCCTGTCAACCATACTGGAAACTAAAATCAACAGATGATTTTAGGGCCCGTGGCATTTCATCACAAGGGTTTTGCCAATTTTAGGCAATAAAGAATTAGCAGCATACACTAATATCTCACTTCCCTCCCTGTTCCTTGCTAAGAGAAGGTTTAAGGATTCTTAATGAATATCCCCTAGCAAACACCTTGGAAAAGAAAATTAGAAAGATCCTAACTAGTGCACATGTCAGCAGTTTCCTTTGCTTCTGCATTACCTGGATCCACACTGACTCATTGGTGGGACCTGTGGCCATCAGTTTCTCCAGGTCTCCTTTCCTGTCATATTGAAAGACGGTCCCTGCCAGCTTGTAGTTCCCATTCCACTGGATAATAAATCCTCCATTGAGGTAATATTTTTCAGGGTCTTCACTCCTGATGGCCAGAAAGTTTCCAGCTCCCTCAACCTCCATTACCCGTATGTCCCTGGCTCCTTTCGGAATCAGCCCGATGTCAACATAACCTAAGGAGAGAAGAGAGGCATGCAAGCTTAGCTGAACACAGTCTGTTTCTGATGCATCATCCATCCTCTTCCCAGCGTCTCCATCAGTTAGTGCCCTTGCCTTCCTGCTGGGTGATTGCTGGGACTGGCAGATGCACTAATTACGGGGAACTTTCAAAGCTTGGCCATGAGTAGAATTCTCAGGAGCCTTGTGACTCATTATGTAATCAGTTTTATGAGACGAGAGGTGAAATAAATGCAGATTGAACTCTGAATCTTTTGTGGTTGATCCAGCATTTATTTTTCTGTGATTTTCTGTTGACAGTTCAAAATGTTACAGCCCCTAGCCAGCTTCCCATTAGCATTTCTGCTTCCGCATTTGTTGCTGCTATCAGATTAATCTCCCTAAACATTGCAGTGGCTACATCCTTTCGCTCATCCTCATTCTAAAGACAGACTCTTAGAAGTAATTTAATCATAGCTTAAATTCATTAAGAGAATTCTGGAGGGAATCTTGGATTGATTGCCACCTGGCGCTCTTGAATACAGCTTGTGATGAGAAACTCAGCTCTGAGCACAGCTTTTTATATTGCTGGACAATTATATTCATTAGAAAGGGTTTTTTTCACATTTTTTTCTTATGTTTTGATGAAATATAAACTTTTGCTGTTCTCATGTGTTCTAATCCAACATTCTGAAAAAGCACAGAGGACATCTATTTAAAGACCATGATCAATTCTAGCTACAGTCTTATCCTTGTTTATCGGTTGTTACCGTAGGAGACCTACTGGGGAGAAATGGAATGAACACCTAATGGCTGCCTCTCTTTGCCAGGCTCTAGGCTAAGCCCTTTATGCATTCATCCTGTTTATGCTTCAAAAGAGCCATCATCTCATAGCTGTGATAGAATGGAAAGATGCTGGGGCTGGCATTGAGCAAGGAGTACTGAGGCATGGGAGTCAGACATCCGATTCTAGTTTCTGCACTGCCAAGAACGAGCTCCATGATGTCCATTGACTTACCTAACTTCTTTGAATGTCATCTGCACAATGAAGGACATTGAATGAGATGAGAGCTTGAATGAGATGATGTCTGACATCCCTCCCAGCTCTACTAATCAATTATTTTGATCTTTTCTAAGCTAAATGTTCTCTGTTCCTTTACCTTTTCCATACAAAACTTGATTTTAAGACCTTGATCATTTTCTACTGGATATACACTAAGTTTTTTTTTTTTTGACTAACAAACACACCCTCATCTCTGTCACCTAAAAGTGCCCTGACTGCTCTCTTTCCCTCAGACATTAACATAGCATGGGATCCTGGGAGTTAAAACCCACATCTGGCCAGCAGGAATGATTTAGTCAGAAGCTGAGTACAGGCCACAACCTCAGTTCTATTTTTTCGAACTGGCAGCTCCCATCCAAAGGAGTGAAGTATGGGGCCTGAAGTACTTGATTAAATTCCACTGGGTCCTCACACACTTGCCTGAGACAGCTGATTGAAACTATTAAGTTACAACTAGCTCAGGGAATATATTTAATCACATGTAATTGAGGGTGATGCAATTGTTTAAAATGCCTTTGGAGCATTGTTCCCTGCAGCATAGCAGAGCTTCTCATAGCAGAGCTCACGCATAAAGTCAACTAGCATTAAAGAATATGGCAACCACCATATGCTTTGTTTAAAAACAAACAAAAAACCAAGCCAAAACAAAAAACAGTGAGAACTAGATGAGAAAAACCCAAAAGAGTTTGCCTTTTATCTTCCACTTAAGAAAATCTAAAATTAGAAATATTTTGTGTAGATTCTGTCTTATCAAAAGGCGAAGTACATCAAATTTAAAATAAAAGCTTTCATTGAATATAATTGCTGCTTCCGGACAGTTTGTAGAAAGATGTAAACGGAGGCAGCTTTAGCCATGAGCAAAAGCAATACATATTTGTAATATATTTTTGCAAAAGAGTATCTAAGAGGAACCCAAAAGATAAAATTGTGGTGTTTGGAGTCAAAAAGAACCATAACATAGCCACCAGACTCCTTTACACATGACAAAATAGCCCACAATAGAGAGGAGTATAAAATGAAAAGTAAAAGTTTCCATTTCCCTCCACCCAGAGTCCTATGTCCCAAAGATAATTACAGTTAATAGTTCCTTGGATTCTCTTCAAAAACCTTTCTTTGCATGTATAAACACACATACACATACTTTTTTAAACAAGTGAGATCATACTATGTGAACTATTTTAACTATTGCTTTTTAAATTTAATATAGCTTACATATCTTTCCACATTTTTTAGCATTTCAACAACTGCCAAAATGACATAAACCCATTTATTTAATAAGCCAACTGTTAATGGACATTTAGGTGGAAGGGAGTGACCATCAATCTCTTTATCTATAAAATGAGGAAACTGAGTTCCCAAGAGAGGAAGAAATCTATGCCACATCACACGGCCACACACACACACACACACACACACACACACACACACACACACACATCTATAACCAGGCTTTGCTAACCAACACCTAATGCAGCGTTTTTAATGAAAAAATGTGATAGGTAGAACAGAGATGAAAAAAATCCCCTTGAATATCTCATCCTCATGGGTCTTCTTTACAGAAATGAGAATCATAGTAAAAAGTTGTAGGGGGTTAAAGGTTATTGAGACATTCATTCTATGTCAAGGTCAGATTTTCAGGGTTGGTAAGAATATCTCCAAAGTATTAAGAACGATGAATATATTCATTCAGTAAATCACTTTTCTTCCATTTTCCTCAGCAAACACGATTCTTTTGCACCAGTATTGGGGGAAGTGGAAAACATAATCTTGACCTCAAAGAAGGAGCCTCTAGGCCCATGGAGACCACCTGGAGAAACCATCCCATTACTGAGTCTTGAACACCTTGAGCTAAAAGAATATTCAGGGCCTTTGAGGACGGAGCAGAAGACCTGCCTCACTTCTGAAGACATATCATAAGAGTGACAATGGATTATTGGTGCTAATGTGCATCTTATTCAACTATTCTAAAAAAAGGATTTACCCACTGGCATATTCGGTTTCCAGTCTGTCACTTCAAATAAAAATGTGTTTATAAAGAGGTCATACTGTTAACCCAGGCAATTTAACTACAACTACCATCTTGTCTTTTTTTTTTTTTTTTTTAATTTGTGCTGTCAGTGTGTGGCAAGCAAGACAATCCTCACTGCAGGCCAAGATGGCATGGTTTCTGTGAGGGGGCTCCTGGGAAATATAGATCCATCTTCTGAAGCCTGGCTTGACAGCAGTGATGCGTTGCTGTCTGGTTCAGATCCAAAACTGCATTTGACCTGCTCACAAATCACAGGGAGGAAGAGCTACGTACAAATACATTTGCCAGACAGATGTACTGAGAATTAAACTGCCCTGGATTTGGAGTTTTAGCCTCAATTTTTTCAAAAGAGGGTTGTAAGGGGCCTGGAGTCTTGGAACACACTGTGAGCAACCATAATCCTCTTGCTAGAAACCAGTGGAAACATAGCAGAGGGAATATACACCGACAGGGGCTTCCTGACCCTAAATGCTTCCTCACAGCCCTGAGCCCTGGAGGTCTTTCAGCTCTTTTGATGGGAAAACTCCTGTGTAATATGTCCAGTTACTCTCCCTACCCCTTCCAACTCAAGGTTTCCTGGAAAGCATGACATAGGACAGTCTCCAAGTAAGGTGGTATTTTGGTAAACATGGTTTCAAGAAAGCCATGTCATCTCTTATCATTATGTCCTACCTTCTGCCTCTGATTCTGTCTCTGGAATGTTTTCTTATATGATTCTCATCCCCTTTACATGAACTTCTTTAGTCCAGGCCCTTATCTCCTGAACCTGGGTTAATGTTTGGGTTCCCAGCACCGGGCTCTCCTATTCCGGGCAATTTTGTATGTTGCTGGCAAACTAGTCTTTCTATGACACTGACCTCCTCACGTCATTCATCCTCCCTAAAATCTTAGGAAGGTCCCTATTTTCTCTTGAATCTACAGCAAAGAAATTGAACCTTACGGAACAGCCTAGGAGCAACTTTGAGTCATGAAGCCGTATCATTTCTTCCTAAAAGGGTCTCATGCCCCACTGCCCAGACTTGTATAGACCCTACACCCACACTGCGGCCACAGCCCGCCAACCTGTGCTGTGAGTGTTCTTAATGGGTTCCATTCGTTCATGATCATTTTCATTTTGTCACAGAGCCTAGGGAGCTGCAAGCAAAACCAGAACATGCCTCATTGTGGGATTAAGATGGTAATTTTAGCATAATTTGTAATTGTTGTTAATTCCTAACTCTATATGAATTTAATCTTTTGACCATAAAGATCAGTGGCAGAGTCTAGGGAGCTACAGCCGGAAGGACTAAGCACATAAACACACAGAATCCATAAGTAGATGGGATCCAGGTGGTCAGGTACACACATAATTCCAGGCAGCTGCTGCTTTTACTCCATTTCAGCAATCTCCTATTCTAAAGATATGGATACTGGCAGCATGAGTTGAAGAACAGGGACATTCTGTGTCTTTCCTCTGCTTTTTAGATTATAGATTTTTTTTTCAACATGCTGAATTGATAAAGTGAAAAATTGTATGTGAGGTATATCAGACAGTGGAAATTGAATTAACTTCTTGTGCCAAAAGACTTAAAATTACTATGTGCATCAAACCTACTCAATAGATATACAAATGTATCATTTAAAATATAAAATTAAAGGTGAATTTTATATGGTAACTGTTCTAGTTCCACAAAAAGATTTCAAACAAAAGTTGAGCACATTCTGGTTATGATTAAGTAAAAGAGGTAGGAATCAAGGCTGGTGGTTTGGGCACTAAGTGATGCAGTTGGTCGTAGGAGAGTTCCAGAATGCTCAGAGAATGTGGTCCCTTGTTCCCAGCATCAAAACAAAGCAGGCCAGTGTGAATAAGACCAGGACTTGATTCAATGGTCAGAGGGCCTGGCATTGGTGAGGTCTAGAGGAGCCAACTAAGGCCAGAGGAGTCTAGAGGGGTAGTTTTAGGAAGTCAATGGATTAAGTCCAAATTTTGGTGATGTGTGCTAGGGAAAAATAGGTCATTTAATAACTACACCCGATACTCAGGGGCATACTCAGTAACTTCATCCCGGGTGTTAAGCAAGTCTAGAAGGGAGGTGCTCCACTATATCTCACTTCCACCTTAGGCATCACCCCAGCCCCAGCATGGGATACTGCCCCATCCCCTCTGGCTCTACCTGGGTGGTGCACCCTGGCCACCCTATTTCCAGCACCTGAATTCCCTGGAATTTAGAGAATTAACAACCAGATCCGCCCACCTCCCCAAAGCAGCGTCAAGCAATGACTAGTGGGAGCTGGTGTGTACTGTCTCAACGCCTTCCCTCCTGGGTGGGGAAACTTTGGAAGTACAACTTCTACACTGGCTCCTATATAATAACTGGCTTAATGACACTCCCTTTCTGGCTGCCTTCCTTTCTCTGTTTCACTGCCTCCAATGCCCTGCTGGTGTTTCCCAGGATTCTCCGACCTCCATACAAACTAATGGTACCTGAATTCTTGTCTCAGGGTATTTCTTGGGGAGGAGGGGATGAGGGGGACTAAACTAAGATGCTCTCAGTTGTCTTCATGATCTCCAGGCCTAACTTAGCCTCCTCTCAAGATGCCTTCAGCAACTGCTGGTGCCAAGGGATCATGGGAACTGTCTTCACTGAAGACAGTCTGCAGGGTCACAGCTGATTTGGGATGAGGATTATCAGCAGCCCAAAGCTGCACAAGGAAGAAACCTCGAAAAAAGGTAATCATGGGAAAGGAATAGTGCGATGTGAGTAAGGAGGGCGTGTTAGGTGGGAGAAGCCACCTGGAGAGCCTTAAGGCACCATTGGCTGGGACTCCCTTACAGGGAGGAACTGGGAATAAGAGCAAATTGAAGCAACCCTGCCTCGCCTCTCCTCTGGTCCTGGAGCTACACCCCGACTCTTCTGCCTTTAAACCCACTGTTGGCTTCTCTGCCCTCAGTTACAGAACCCACTCCTATGTCTGCATCCTCCTCAGCCAGCTTTTCATCTCTTCTCTCCCCCAGGTCTAGGTCCATTGGCCTTCAGCCCTGGATCCTCTCCAAGGATCACACTCTTAAGCCTGGTCCTGTGCACAGCCACTAAGCCATCTTTGATCCCTAGTGCAACGTGATGCTTCCTGTAATTGCTTAGCATTCAACCCCTTTCCTAAAACTGCCAAGGAACCTTTATCCCTTTGTAGTGAAAGCTATACCCATTTTGAATTCTGTGAAAGTCACAATCTGCTTAAAAAGAGTAACACTCCATCTTGACCTTCATTCTCAGTCCCCTGCCACCTCAATTATTTATTTGTTTATTACCAGATCCTTCTTTCTGTTGAAACACCTTCTTCACAGTCTGACAGGCTGAGCCATCCCCAAGGCACACACCACAGCGATCCTCCGTGGCGTTGGAATCGATCTCATAGTCACAGCCGACCATCTGCAGGGAAGAGAGGTTGAGGACGAATGACACAGGCAGGAGGGGCCACACCTGCCCTGGACTTTTGACTCCTCCTTCTCCCCCCTTTTGCTCTGGATGAAATTGTGGTGGGGGCAGATACAAGATAAATGTTTCCTCTTCCTGGTAGTGGCCAGAAGAATACCCAAAGCACCCACTGACACTAAAGGAAATACTTGCTTTGAGGGGAAAGAGGTACACACTGAATGCATCTGCAATTTCCCCTGAGAGGCAGAATTGAACACACTTCCAAAAATGGAACCATGAAAATGTCTTGGAATTATTGTCGGTGGAGCAGCAAATCCCTTTCAGATGTGCAAACCTCATGCCCCCTCCTCTCTAATGAGATTCCCAGGGATGATGGAATGACTCTACTTATACTTAGTTGTTCATTCCCTTACTGGGGATGTTCTCTCTGGTTCCTGTCTGAACTGGCAGCCCTGGGGGAAATCCTGGCTTCATGCTGAGACCATTCCAGTCCCATGAGGGATGAGATCTCGGACCTGCAGACCCATCAGCAGATCCTTTGGAGCCTCTTATGACCCCAGCCCCACCACCTGTCACATGTAGCCATATCCCAGCCATCCTGACCTCCTTCCCTCCAGCTGCGGAGGAGGAACTGGTCATTTCTCCCCTGAGCCAGGCCTGATCTTGTTCCTGTGCTCTGGACCTGACCACTTCTCAGTGTTCTGTCCATTGGTCCTCCCAAATCATCATCCTTCCCTCTCCACTGGTTCCTTCTCCTCCAGCCACCAATACGGCCAAGACTTTCCCATCCAATTCCCATTCTGGAAAAGGAGAGTAATTAAACTTGGGGTGTTTGGTAGCATCAAATACCAGAGAATTGTTAACACTCAGATGGAAAGTCATGGAAAACACGTGAACTTCCACTGAAGTCCTTTGTTCCTTGCTCTCTTTTACGGCCTATATTCCTTAACCACATTTCAGTGGTAGAAGAAAGAGGAAAAACTACACCACATTATATATATTTTAAAATTTTTATTTATGTATTTATTTATGTATTTATTTATTTTTGGCTGCACTGGGTCTTCGTTGCTGCGTGGAGGCTTTCTCTAGTTGCGGCGAGCGGGGGCTACTCTCCTTTGCAGTGTGCGGGCTTCTCACTGTGGTGGCTTCTCTTGTTGCAAAGCACGGGCTCTAGGCATGTGGGCTTCAGTAGTTGTGGCTCATGGACTCAGCAGTTGTGGCTCACAGGCTCTAGAGTTCAGGCTCAGTAGTTGTGGCACATGGGCTTCGTTGCTCTGCGGTATGTGGGATCTTTCCAGACCAGAGCTTGAACTCATGTCTCCTGCATTGGCAGGTGGATTCTTAACCACTGCACTACCAGCGAAGTCCCTACACCATATTATATTAATTGGATTTTTTCTTTTCTGTTTGGGAAGAAGAATTGTGCCCAGGTAGTTTTTTCTCTCTCTCAAAGATAATTTCCTTTCTTATTTTAAAGCCACCTCAAATCGACTGAAGGGAAGAACCATTTAGGTCTTTAAATACACCCTCCCTCCACCTAAATTCTAAACAGAGAATTAAGGCCTACAGACAAAAAATAGCACCATTACTCAGGTTAACCATGTCTAACTTCCTTTAGATCCAAAGACGGTGCTACTTGACCCAGTTGGGAAAAATAAACTGCTAAGAGATTAAAAAAAACTTAACAACGCTAATCACAATGGAAAAGAAAGAAATTGTCTGGGTGTGTGCCTTCACTGGTTATAAGCAAAATGCCAACCCGTCACAAGTGATATGTTTACGTCAAGCTTGAGCATCCTCTAATAAGCTGACCTTTACAAATCCTATTCTCAGTGACCGTCATTCCTTCACTGATTTGGAACCAGCCAGGGAAACATACTTTGCAACATACTGAAGTGTTTAAAAAAAAATCTCTACCAAGAGGGGATGGATAAAAAATGTGAAGGAAAAAGGAAAGAAAGCCAGAAAAAACAAATACCTTGAGCCCATCTTTCTCCCCCAGCAATATTTGCCTGCATCCCTGCGGAGCAGGGGCAGGGAAGGAAACACACACCCCCCAGTAGGCTGGCCCATGGCATAGTGCGTGGTTCTTGTGGAGACTTCACGCTTCTGTTCCTCCATCAGCTGCGCACAGCACAGTCAACACCGAACTGAGTACATAACCGAAGGCCTAGGATGGCAGCAGCCCGTCTTCCTTGCTACACATAAAACGTAAGGCTCTCAGGGGAAAATGAACAGACATTCCTCTCTTCCACGTCCTGTGCTCTGCAACAGGGCCACAGCAACACTGTCTTTCTGCCTTCAGCCGGATCAGAGGGGCTCTGATCCAGTATGGCTCTCCTCCAATGTGCCTCTAAGGAGGCCAGATAGCCTCCCAACAGGCTGCATTTCTTTTTAAAAAAAGAAAATCCCTTTAATTTCCTATCATTATTTCTTTCTTTAAAAAACAGCTTTCTTGTGGTTGTACCTGATATATAAAATACTACACATATTTAATGTTATAATTTGATGAGTTTAGACTCATACAAACACCTGTGAAACCATTGCCACAATCAAGGCAATAGACATATCTATCAGCTCCAAAAATTTCCTTGTGTCCCTTTTGTGTATGTGTGTGGTAAGAACACTTACCATGAGACCTACCCTCGTCACAAAATTTTAAGGGCACATACAGTGTTGTTAACCACAGGCAATACATTGCACGGCAGAGCTCTAGGACTCATTCATCTTGCATAAATGAAACTTTATACCCGTTGAACAGCAACTCTCCACTGTTTCCTTGACAACTACCATCCTCTTCTCTGCCTCGATGAGTTAGACTATTTTAGATTCTCATATAAATGGAATCCTGTAGCATTTATCCTTCTGCGACTGACTTGTTTCACTTAACATAACGTTCTCCAGGCTCATCCATGTTGTCAAAATATCAAGATTTCCTTCTTTTTTAAAGTTGAGTAATATTCCATGGTATGGATATACCACATTTTCTTTATCCATTTGTTGATGAACATCTGTGTTGGTTCCATCCGTATCTTGGCTAGTGAATAATGTTGTTATGAACACGGGAGTACAGATGTCACTTCAAGATCCTGATTTCATTCTCTTGGATATATACCCCAGAACTGGCATTGCTGGGTCATATGGTAAAAATTAAGTATTTTTAATTTAATTAAAAAATAAATATTTTAATTTAATTTAAGTAAATATTTTTATTTTTTTGAGGAATCTCCATACTATTTTCCATAATGGCTGCACCACTGTACATTCCCACCAACAGTGCACAGGTTTTCAATTTCTCCGCATCCACACCAATACTTATTATCTTTTGTGTTTTGGTAATAGCAATCCTAACAGGTATGAGGTGATATATCATGAGTTTCACTTGTATGTCTCTATGTTTAATGATGTTGAGCACTTTTTCATATACCTGTTGGCCATCTGTGTATCTTCTTTGGAGAAACGTCTATTCCAGTCCTTGGATCATTTTTTAAATCAGGTTATTTGTATTTCTGCTGTTGAGCTGTAGGAGTTTCTCGTACATTTTAGGTATTAACCCCTTATTGTATATATGGTTTACAAATATTGTCCCCCATTCTGTAGGTTGCCTCTTTATTCCGATGACTATTTCCTTTCCCATGAAGAAGCGTATCATCAATTCTTGACCCTGTCATTTGAACTGAAGAGCATCCTATCTTGAGTATTACTTAGAGAAGTCAGGTCCCAGTCTTTCAACTAGGCTTTCAGCCCTACGTGAGTGAATAAGTAATACGTATTCTTACCAGTTCTCATTTCTTCCTTATGAGTTTTACTGTTTTACTTAGTAAATTCTCAAGTAACAGGACTGAAATACCAACTGGTGCCTTGACCTAATCCACTTAGAATGTCGTCATTTCTTTCTACAGTCCCTTGGCAAAGGTAGAGACTGGAAAGATGCCTGGTTTCAAGAGGAGATTCATTCCCAGCTAATGAAACTTTAGTGTGAAGATAATGCCAGTTATGCTTAACTGAGAAGAACAGGTAAATGATGTTGTCCTTTAATAAATGGGACAGCAGCAATAATGCTTTCCTCACCATAATTTTAAGGGCCAAGAGATAGGATTTGGCCTTCTAGAAAGACATCTGACCCAGAGAAATTGATTTTGGGGTGTTCAGTCAATCACTGAGATGGCCAAAATGAACTTGAGAGAGAACAAAGAAGGTTCAGGAGAGTTTATGAGAGCAATGGGAAGGGGAGCTAATTTAGGGCAGGTAGGAAGATTGTCGAGTAAGGTTAAGGACTCAGCTGGGGTTGAAGACACTGGCTTTGTAAGGGCACACATTCACAAAGTTGAATTATTATTTTAAGAAGTGTATAGTAGACTGCTTGTAAGAACAAAAAATCATTGTGGTTGGGTTGGTCAGAATCAGGGTCCTGGGGAAAGAGGTTGATGGAAGGCTGAGAGGAGAAACCTAGGGGATGGCTGCTGTGCTAGTTCAGGGCATCCAGGCTGTTTGGGGAAGAAATGAAGCCAAAGCTTTGCTGACTGGGAGAAAAGGGACGAGTGAAGGAACTGAAAGTCAAAGGTTACCAAGAGAAAGGGGTGAGCAAGTTGGATGGTTAGCAGCCTGTCTTAAGACAGCAGGTAAGACTGCAGAGCTGGGACAGTTGGAAGAGGGGTGGGAATATCTGCTCATATATTTAAAAGCTTACTGCATCTTGTACTTGTGATTAAAAAAGGAAAGGAGAAAATAACTTAACTGTAAATACCACTTTACTTAAAAATCTTGGCCTTGTGTAGATACAGTTAAGTAAATGAAATAGTAGAAAAAAATTCAATAAATAGAGAAAAAGCAGCTTAGGAGTTCAGTACAAGTTAAAAAATTGGGGGAGGGGCACAGACAGATACTTCCTAAAACAAGTTCAGTTCTGATCAACATTCAATAATTTCCTCAACAACAAAATCTGCAAATCTAAGATGCCAAAATGTTGGCAAATGTCATAATTTCCAAATAGACAGCTAAGTATATGAGTATAAGCAAATACAAGTATTTATATGAATATAAGCAAATATTTTCATATCCACAAAAAAGATGAATTAGGCACACATATATTTTTTTCTGATGGTGTAACTTTTTATTTCAATACACATTCAATTCCCTTTGAAAAAACTGTGGTAAATGAATAAGAAGACTAACAAAAGCTGAAAATAACTACAGTCTGGATCTTTAAAAGATAAACTGTATTTAGGCTATTAAGGTAAACTTATTTGACATATTTTTTTCTGCTTAAAAACTTAACTCAGTGTGGTGTAGACAGAAAGTAATTAAAGCTTCTAAGGCCTTACCTGGTTTCCAGAAAGAAAAAGGCAAGCTGAGAGAATTTGGCTTATTCTATTAAGCTGATTTAACTGGTTTCAAGAGAGATACCCAAGACCCCTTATGTTTCGTTCAAAATATCTGTTTTTTCCATCACAAGCTAAAGATACTGTCTCTATGCACGCAAAGGTATTCAGGTCTAAAAGATAATTTTAGCATCACATTCATTTTTTGATTACTAAAGTTCTCAGCCCTAGCAGCATATGGCAATCACCTGAGGAGTTTTAAAAATACCAATGCTGGGCTTCCCTGGTGGCACAGTGGTTGAGAGTCTCCCTGCTAATGCAGGGGACACGGGTTCGAGCCCCGGTCTGGGAGCATCCCACATGCCGCAGAGCGGCTAGGCCCGTGAGCCATGGCCACTGGGCCTGTGCGTCCGGAGCCTGCGCTCCACTATGGGAGAGGCCACAATAGTGAGAGGCCCGCGTACCACAAAAAAACAAAAACAAAAAAACAAAAACAACAAAACAAAACAAAAAACCAATGCTCAGGACCAAATCACAGCTACTCTGAAATAATAGGGTGGAGATAGAGCCAGGCATCAATAGGTTTTAAAAGCTTTCCAGCTGATTCTAATAGGAAGCCAGGCCTGAGAACCACTGTATTAAATGGCAATGGGGCTGTTTGGGCCTAAATCAGCTAAATAAACTTTTTCCTGCTCTAGGGAACAGGTCTAACCTAAAATATATTAATTATTTTTGGCTCTTTGTAGCTACAGTGGTAATTAGTGTGTCAGGAAGAGAATTCTGCCTGAGATCTTTCCAATTGAGAGTCTGATTATGGCTTGTTGTTAGCTCACTCAGTCCTGGGAATCATCATGTTGCCTCCTGTGCCTTGGTCGCTACTGGAATAAGTCCATCAGTAACTGAAAGGTGATAAATTCACCTTCCCAGGGTGCTAACAATTTATGGGCAGCAGCTTTTCATGGCAACAATTTGGTCCAGTGGAAAAAATTGTGATAATTATTTGCAAAAACAAATAAAATACATTAAGCGTTTATTGTGTGCCAGGGGCTCTGTTAAGGGCTTAACCTATATGACCTTATTTAATCTAAAATATGTTAATATCCCAATTTTATGAAAGATAACTGAGTCTTAGAAAGATGTATAGAGTTATACAGCTAGGAAATAGTGGTATGGGGTTCATATTCTAGAGCCTGAGCACTAAGCCATTATGCTTTACTAACAGTTAATTGAGTATTTGTATATAGTTTCTTTTTTCACTGATTAAAAACACCTTCTCTTTAAACTGAGATTTATGCCTGAGCGTTGGATCACAAAACTTGTTCATCAGTTCCTTGCAAAACAGACTGTGAGCAATGGGGATAAATTCTTCAATGTTTGTACACATAAAAGCATTAAAAAATCAGATCTAAGTACTTTATATAAAGGCAGAATTTTTTAATGGAGTCAATGTGAAAAAGTTAAATCGAAATCAGAAGACCTGGTTTATAACTGTCATGCCATCTCTCTTCCTAAGGAGCTCATGTTGGTGACCAATGGAGAATGAAATGTCAAAATGCTCTGTGAAAAACACTATACAATTATTAACTTTAGTTTTTCCTCAAATTTAACTAACTCTCTTGGCAAGTAACCAACAAACAATTCAATACCACTGAAATAATCCGAGTTGCCTTTTCCTAGTAATTCCTCCTTTAATTTGGTTCTTCTTCAACTTGACCCAGCTTCATGCCTAAAATAATATCACAGAGCGCATCAACAGATCAAGAAATGAGGACGACAGCAGGAGGACATTCAGTTCCTAACTGTGATTTTGACGAACACTGAAAAGTCTTGTCTCACAGACCATATAAAAATACCAGACCACATGCAAATACCGCGAAAGCAAAAGATTAGCACATCTGACTTCCCGAATTAATAAAAATCATGGTTTTATAAAGTTGTAGATTAAGGAAACATACCCAATACCTTACATATGCCATTAATACAGACATTTCTGCTGTTGCCGCCTTCAAAGCAAGGGGTACCATCCGTGACAGCATCCAGCATTTTCTCGGAAAACTGGCCATCTATGGGTCGGCAGTAGAGCTCACAAGGACGTGCTGAAGTGAAAAAGAGACAAATCCTTGCAAGTTAGCTTTCTTGCTCACACCCTTCCCCCAGGATTTTGTATGTATGAATCCCCAAGTGTCATTCATCTGGAGGTTCCCATCTTTTACCTTTCTGTGACACATGCTGTAATGCAATCTTCTTCTTTTAAAGCATTTTACAACAAATTAAACCGGGAAGATTGCTTTAAAATGCTACGCCTTTTGTTACAAACGATGAGACCTTTCAATCCCATGTTGAACTGTGCTTATAAAAATAAGGCAGTGAGCATCTGGAGTTAACCTAGAAAATAAGTCATAGCAACCAGTGATGCAGGACTCCAGACAAACTCCATAATGTTTGCCTGTTATTTTGCAGCAAAGTAAGCAGACCACCAGGGGAGATGCTCCCGTGCAGCCAGCTCATTACTAACACCACTGCCACTATCATAAACCACCCCCAACAAATATTCTCCCTTGTTCTCCTCAAGTCCAAGAAGTCCTTGGACATAGGTTTACAACCACATATAAACAAAAGATCTGCTGTTTTGCTAAAGCAGAAGCCACCTTGCTTATCATAGTGGTCCATCACACCATGCTGGGTCCTGCACTGAATCCATTCTAAGGTTTAATTTTCTGTTTCCTGGTGAGTGATCTCCTGCACAGAATTGTTCTAAAGATTTACTTAATAAAATGTGTATCTATACATAGGTACTTCAAATAACCAGAAAAAGAGGTAACTTTTAAAATATAAATTGTCCTAAAAATTTTAATAGGTAATATCTGTATGTGATAAGAACTCAAATAGTTAATTTTCTTTGATGTTACGTCTTCTTCTCTTTAAGTGAAAAATTTGAGAATATCCTCTTCAGAAAGATCCTTTTGGGATCTCTTCTGGGTCTGTTTACTGGGGGAAGAGCTGTTAGTTTCTTGGTGGTGTGACCAGCTGAGGGCTCAATGAGACCACCCGTAAGGCCGTTTGCCTTGGACCCACCTCAGTGTGGATGGGCCCCAAATGCAAGGCCAGTGTGCACAGCTCTAGGGAGGGCTGCTCAAGGATGCATTGGTCCATGTGGTAAAGAAATAAAAGTGTACAACTTACACAAATATAACTTAGAGTAAAACTCAAACACTGAAACTCTGGAGGAACTTGAGACAATTTCTAAAGCATCTGTTTAAAACTTAAAGGAGAAAGGTAAAAGCAAATAAAGAATACCAACTGATTTTATATAAACTGCAGTGGATAAGTTGTCTGAGAAAATGAATAAAGTTAAAATGAGTTGGAGAGATCACAAAGTGCCATCGGAAAAGGGCCAGCAGACTCCGGAGACAAGGCATAATTCAGTATTACTGTAAATCTTCTTTCCTGGCAGCATGATTAGCTCTGTGACTGCCTGAACTGGAATAGAAGTGCTTAGACAGAGCCACCTGGGAGCAATTCTGCTCTCTGAGCGATGAGAGCATCCATCCAGGTGTGCTGAGTCCAGGGAATCATTTCAGGAAACATCAAGTAAAAGTATGGAGGCGGGGAAACACTTTTTCAAAAGCTTTGATTTGAGCTTTAGAATGTAGATTTGAGATTTTCTATTTGAACACATGAAGCACAAAGACGAAGCAGCCCTGAATTATTCTGGAGCTTTTCTAAAGGAATTACCTGTTCCAGCCTGCTGGGGAGGGCTGGAACTAGAGGTGCCTGAGGGTGCGAATTCTAAGAAGGCATTCACTCTCAGGGTTGTAAAAATGGGTCCTCACAGCAAATAAACCCCCATCCAAAGGCAAGCATTGCACTGAATTCCAGAACGGTGAAGTTCCAATGTCTGCCTTAGTTTTACTCCCTCTGGCTTGTGCTGTTTGACTCCCTCCCTGAAGGATGAAACTACCCAGAGGCTTTTGCTAGTCTTGTTTATTTAGTGAGCTAAGGGAATGTTGCTTTGTTAAAATAACAGCCAATGTATTACTTGAACGTTATTTCCCAGATCTTTTTGTGCTTTGCAGTGGTTATCTGATTTCATTTTAACCATCACAACTACCCTATGATGTTAGTTCTTTTATTATCCCCATTTAGAAGAGAAAATGTAGGCGCAGAGAGATTAAGTTTTCCAAGATCTCACAGTATGAGTGGTACAGTAGAAGCTGATGGTTTACCTTAGAGCTCACGCTATTAACCCCTAACCTACAGGTACAGAATTATTTTTAACAAAAAAGAAATGCTTTGATGAGATATTTAAAGTAACCACTCTTCGTGTTATTAGGCAATGCATTTATTCATGGATCATATCTGAGAAGCAAACTTGGTAGAATACCCACTGGACTCCATTTTGATAATCTTTCATGGGTCTTAAATATGGTGAGAATCACTAGCCTCTGGAGCTATTACTTCTACAGAGAGCAGATGTAAAAGCCATTACTTCTATAGAGAGCAGATGTAGCAGATTCTAGCTCATGAAAGTCTAATATTACCTTGAGAAGTTACTTAACCTTTCTGTGACTCAGTTTCCTCATCAGAAAAATGGGGATAATAATACCTACCTTGAAGGGTAATTAATAGTGAGGATTAAGACAGAGACTGTATGTCAAGCACTCAGCGTGGTACCTGGTATACAGTAAGTGCTTGACAAATGACAGTTGTTATGGTTGCTGATTTCACCTCCTTATCATGACCTGGTGAATTCTAAAGGTCCTTGCAGTTACCCCATAAGCTGTGCTTCTATCATTCCAATCTTCTTTCAGAGCAGACAAAAGCTGGCTCAATTCTCTTTCCCACACATATACCAATCTTTCCTGAAATATCCTCTTCTCCTTCAGATTATTCCATTGTGCCATTTCTAATCAATTCTGCACTGATCTCATGCTTTGTTTTACCATTTTCTAAATAATCACTGTCTTGTCAGTTTACCATAAAGAATTCTATATCCTGCTAGGTCAGTAGGTGGTTCCATGACTTTCCTTTTCTGTGACTATGAACCTGGTTCAAAGCTGGTACAATGCCTACTGAGGTCCTCCCGGCTCTATGCTTCCAAGACTATGGATTTTACAAGCTCCTCAACCAAACTGCAATGTCCTCAAGGGCACCCCAGTCATCTGCGCATTGATCAGCTGCTACTGGCGCCCACAGTGTGAGAAGGAGGAACCAGACACACACTGGTGAGGACTGAAAAGCACGGGAGGAGGCTCTCCTTCAGATGAGCATTGGAGTTAGATGCATAGGGGCTCAGATCCCAGCCCTGACTCTTACTTCTTGCCCAAGGCCTTCTTGGTCTCTGCACAGAGGGGACTATCAGAGGATAGCACACTGAAACCTCTAATAAGGTATCTGGTTGTTTTAATGTGGTAGTTATTACCATTTACCTTTCCTAATGAATACCAGCAGATCATTACACTCAGCAAAGGCTCTTAACCCATGTTTACTAATTAACTGACATGGCAGGGATTGATACTGTTAGGGAGAAACCTTTGGACCAAATGGCAAAGAGATCAACTCGATCCTAAGAGATTATCAACTCATTCATAAAAATGAACCTTGACCTTAGTGACAGAGGTCAAGGATGTTCATTGCGGCAATTAACTTTTTATCCAGCAAGAAATGGACAAATGAATTAAGTTGCATTTACATAATGGAAGGCTATGCAGTCACTAAGGGGAATGAGGTGAGCCGTAATGCCATCGTGTTCTGCTCCATCAGTCAAAAAGTTGCAGAGGGCTTCCCTGGTGATGCAGTGGTTGAGAGTCCACCTGCCAATGCAGGGGACACGGGTTCGTGTCCCGGTCTGGGAGGATCCCACATGCCACAGAGCGGCTGGGCCTATGAGCCATGGCTGCTGAGCCTGCGCGTCCGGAGCCTGTGCTCCACAACGGGAGAGGCCACAACAGTGAGAGGCCCGTGTACCGCAAAAAAAAAAAAAAAAAAAAAAAAAAAAAAAATTGCAGAACTGGCAAAATATGAGTCCATTTGTGCGCAAATGGAAACCTGCAGTTAACAGCGCTCGCCTCTGAGGAATAAGTGTGGTGGGCTAAGAAGAATTTATTTTTATTTCATTCTATTGTATACACTTGCATTTTTATAAGCATCATATATTCATTTTATAAATAATGTCTTGGCCCTCAAACAAGAAAACTGGAAAGGTCTCCTTTCCCCTGTGATAATCATGACACATCTCTATGAGGAGAGGCCCTCATTTTGAGACTTCCCTTTATCTTGCTTCTGTGATACTGGATTTGTACATCCTTCAAGATTAGACAGGCTAACTGAAGTAAGGAAGAAACAGATTTCTAGGGAATGTAAGTACAGTGGTCTATGGAGTCTTAGGAATACCTAGTAAATAATCTGTGCTAAAAACAACAGCAGCACACAGACCTGCTGCTGTGACCCCCAGCACCTGCACACCTATGACCCACAGGCGTGCCCAAGGCCAGAAAGAACGCTGCGCTCGAAAGCGGCCATTGTGAATTGAAGGTTCAGGGCTAATGAAGCAGTTTACAAGGTGGGCTCTGAAGTCCTGCTTCCCTGCCCTTTCGTCTGGCCTCTCTGTCTTTCCTGGTGCTCTGGGTATGTCATTAGGTGGGCCTGTGACACAGGGCTCTGCCCCAAGAGGCAGGAGGAGCAACGGATGGTCTTAGTTCTCAAAGGTCAACCCGACTATCAGAGAGTCTCTCTCCCAGATACCAACATCGTCTGTTCCATAACATCCAGAGTTGAGTGTTTCACCATCTCAGGTACACTCACTTGCCTAGACACATCCTTTCGTTGGGCTCGTGTGATTTTTTTCTTCTAGCTTTTCAATCCATTTTTTTCAGCTGAGTGAAAACTCTAAAACTAATGGACTGGTGAACTCTCCCCTCACACTGTCTGATTAATACTCTCGAAGGAAGCTTAGGGAACTGAATGAACTCACTGAATCGAAGGCTGAATTTTCAATTCTGCTAAAATAGGGCAGCCCAACATTTTTGGATAATGATCTTACGAAGTGATCATTAGAAGCGAAATCTAAAACTTGCTAAGAAGGATAAAAATTATTTCTTAGGTCAAGGAAAAATTTGGGTGCATTTCATGTTCTGTGAGTAGATTGAAATTTGAGTTTCACCATTTAAAAAAATCCAGTTTCTAAAATCCATTTACATGCAGGGCTCCTTGGGTATGAGTCCCGTGCGGTCACCCTGGGCCTCACACTTGGTTGAATGCTCTGTTGTCACTGTCTTAAAACTCTTAATAACGTTATGTCTGAACTTGTGCCTTGTAAGTGAGGTCTGATTGGACAATGGAACACGTGCATGAGCAGAAGAGATTTGTGATGTGCATGTGTGCGGTTCCTTGCCGGATTTTAAGAAATACTAAACCTTAAGCAAAAGGCATAACTTAAAAATGTTTTGTTGCTTTAATAAGTAACATTTAACTTAAAAAAGAAGCCCAGTTTAATGACCAGGCTCAGATCAGCTTGAGGGAAAAAAAACAAACAAAACCAAAACCAAACAAGAAGTCCTGACCAAAAACCCAGCCAAAAATCAGTCAAATAATTACCCAAACTCTGTAACTTCATCTGGTCTAAAATAGTATTTTTTTACTTTCTGATAAGGTAATATTGCAATCTCCAAATATATCAAAATATACATCAAACATAAGAAGGCATTAAAATTAATATATGCTACCATAACTATAGAAAGGTATGAAAACAGGAATAGAATTAATTGTTAAAAATGAATTAAACCCACTTCATTGATGTTTTAGACTACGCTAAATGTAGCAATGTTTGCTATTTACCGTACATTTATGTTCTGTCTTTTAGTTAAAATGGTTAGGAACTGTGACACTAAATTTGGAATTGCAACTTATTATAAATTGTTTACTAAACGTAATAATTTTGTCAGAATGCTTAAATGTTTAAAAAATTGATTTCCAAAGGCAAGATACATAAGTTTAATAAACCTAGCATTTGTTATAATGCAAACAGTTTTGGGGGCTCTTCTCCTCCCACCAGAGCTCCTTGGCCATAAAATCATCTATTTTTAAAAAAAACATGAACATCACCTTAGGTAAAATTCAAAATTCAATGCATTGTTCTTAAGGTAATGGGCCTATCCCAGTCTCTGTTTCCATGGTTAATATTTAGTCTGCAGAGTCAGGTCAGGGCTAACTCTTGGCTTTATTGTACAGTCTGAGTTTAAGAAGTTACTTATCTCTAAATCTGTTAGCACATCCATAGGAATTAGATCAAAACCTTAAATTTCCATGTAGGATTTTCTTGTGGAGATAAAATTAGGGAAATGCATACAAAGTGTTGAGTGTAAGTACCTACACAGAACAAATACTGATATAAGTTTAATATAACCTGTTCTCGTTATCAGTTAGAAATGAGTTTCACTGCAAGTAGCAAAAAAAAAAAAAAAAAAAAAAAAACAAGAAAAAGAAAAAAAAATGTCACTTCCTTGTTTTAAACGGACAGGAATTTATTTCTCCCACCTAACAAGAAATCCAGGGGCTATACTCCTCCTGTCTTCCTCTCAGCTGTCTCAGCATGGTTGCGATAGGACTGCTGTACCCCAGGGAGCTCGAGGGCAGAGTGAAAGGCAGAAAGGCAGGGGGCCGAGGGCAGCTTGGTCAGTACCAATTAAAATCCTTCCCAGAAGCCTGACCCAGTGAAGCTGCCATCTTTATCTCTTTGGTTGGAACTGGGGCTCCCAGGAATACAGTTTAGCAAGTCTTCTAGCTTTCCCTCTTCTCTTGTAGAGGATAGTGAAGGGGTTGTGAATGGCTTTGGGGTGTCTACAAACATCATCCTTATTATTCCATCATTTTCCCTCCTGAAGCCACAGATTCCTAGTCTGTGAAATGAGAGGCTTCTGGCTAGATCTCCCAGGTTGCTCCCCACAATGACACTCTCTTTAAAGGCTGTTTCTTTCTAAACACCAAGTACTCTTGTAATAAACTCTATGCACGGCACCCAGGTCCTCCCAGGAGTGCTGCCAGCACTGGTCCTCAGTAGTCACCTTGGCCTAAGAGAGCTTCCTTACCCAAGGACACTCACTCCTTCCTGGGGCAGACCACACCAATGTCTGGGCCACGTGGGGCTTCAAGGACTGGCTGCCCCACCTCAACTGCAGCAACTCTGAAGGTCCTTTGAGCTGTAGAGCTTCCCGAGGGGTGGAGAAGCCCCCTGCTGAGACTGTGCTCTGCACCCCAGCTTCTCCCCCGCCCAACCCCTCTTCCTTCCCTCTCCTTCCGCACCTGTTGAACTACCCGCACACTGGTATCTGTCTTAGAGTCTGTTTCCTAGGGAATGCAATTGCAACAATTCCTTACAGATGTCCCTGAAGGATCCTATCCCAGGAGGAGAAGACTGTTGTCTGACCTCATGTCAGACCTTCCACATATGCTGGAAACCTCATTGGCAGCAAGCATTGATAGGGCTGAAATATTCAGAAGCAACAACTAAAAAATTAGCCTTAATGAGGAGTTATTTGGGGGTTCTGAGAAAAACATCCTAAAAGGAAGAGAGATTCCAAGAAAGTGATGGCACCAAGATCAGGTTCTGGCCATTTCCTAATAGATGATGCAGGATGTAAACATATTTCTATTCACATAGGCTAATCAAGTCCCTAGGAATATAAGTTAGTATAAGTATCTCAGCTTCTTAATCAAACAGACTGTATTTTTCAATTCCAGCTCCATTATATAAGACACTATAACCCTGAATAAGTTACTGTCCTCTCTGAGACTACATTTCTTCATCTCTGAAGGATGGGGATGGGGGTAAGTGAGAACATGTATAGCCTCAGCTCTTCACATGGGTGCTTCCATGAATATGATCAAGTGGAGTTTGGATGCCTTTTTTTTTTTTTTTTTTTTTTTTTGCCAGGAGTGTTGGTAAAGGAAATGTCTATATTGGAAAGTAAGTTGACTTAAATTAGTAGTTTTCAAACCCTTTAGGCAGAAGAATTATTTTTCTTTTATCAAGATATTACGGGCCTCCCTGGTGGCGCAGTGGTTGAGAGTCCGCCTGCCGATGCAGGGGATACGGGTTCGTGCCCCGGTCTGGGAGGATCCCATATGCCGCGGAGCGGCTGGGCCCGTGAGCCATGGCCGCTGGGCCTGCGCATCTGGAGCCTGTGCTCCGCAACGGGAGGGGCCACAACAGTGAGAGGCCCGCATACCGCAAAAAGAAAAAAAAAAAAAAAAAGATATTGCAAATAAAGCAGATAAAAATCAGGATTTTATTAAGCAGAAATTTTATAAGTTCAAGTATATAATGCTTAAAAATAGTTCAGTGGGATCCAAAGAGACTATTAAGATGAATAGAAAATTTTGAGATCAAGTTTACAGATGGCAGTTACAGACATATGGCTGCAGCACCTGATTTTTTTCTGTGGGTTTTTTTGTTTGTACAGCATTGAAAAATCTTGACTCACACAAACAGCTGTAAATGATAACAGTTTAGAACAACCTGACCTGTAATCTCAGGATATTCCTCAATTAAATTGTGTTGATGGGAGACTTTTATTCTAAGGTCTGTAGAAAACCAAATTAATTTGTGTAAGTTAATGTATTGGTGTTTTTTGATATGTTACAACTCAATATATACTGTTTTTGAGTGTAAGCATTGTTCTTTATTGCACTTTTAAAAATAGTTTAAATTATTTCTTTTGGAAAATGAAATTATAATAGAATCAAACATTTTTGGAAGCCCTGGAACAGAGTTTGAAAACTACAAGGTTTGATGGAGATTCTATGCTTATTCCATATGTTTGAACCTATGATTCTTCTTCTGTCATTGGCTACTTAGCAAATCTGCCAAAGGTCACTTACTAAGACACTTAACATCGTCTACTGAATGGGTAGAGAACTCTGCTGTAAGTTAGTTTATCCTCTGGTGGCTTCTAAGGAAAGGCTGGGAGGGTGTAAAGTGCTCAATGCCTGGCACAGATTAAGGGTTCTGCACAGAGTTGTCATGAATGCCACATTGTTGTCACCCAGGATGCCCAGAACTAAGAAAATAGCAGCTCTGTAGGATAGAGGTTGATGGGGGAAGGAAATCAGTGTGTTGGTCAAGGTGGTAGTTACTTGGGTTAGCAGGTAAGTCATTATGCTCTAAGGACAGCACAGGAGCCTGTAAGAAAACCACTGGGATGGAGAATGGAGGCTTACAGCCCAGGTAGATGGTGAGTTAAGCAGATGGCACTCAGCTAAATTCCCTCACATGGTTTATACAGCCTCAATACAGATGCAAACTGATCACTCTAAAGTGAGTGAAATCTGTGTCTACTTTTATAGCTCTCATTTCTTTAGTACCTATTGCTAGGCTATGCAAAAAGTGGGCACAAGATAAATGCTTGTAAATCAATGAAAAGTCAAGCTGAACCAAATCTTTTAATTCTAAATCCAGCTACTTGAGCCATCAGAGTCCAGCAGACACAAATTCAACCCTGAATCTGGCTTGTGTGGGGATCCCAAACTAAGCACCTGTCACAACACTGAGGCAGCTATGCCATTTTAGTCCTGGAAGGGTGTTCATTCAGTGTCTATAGTACTCCTGACTCAACTAGTTCCAACGAAACAGAATGTCCAAAATACAGGTATAGGTAGTACCAACTGGCTATACCTTTCAAAACTATCTTTGTTTTTGTGCACCCATATGAGTATATACATGAGCTTTCCTGTATTCGAGTGCTTGGATCATAAAGTAAAATTGCACCAAAAACCAAATGACTCACTCCCTTAGAGCATGAATGATGCTAAACAATGGGAGAGAAGGAGCAGACGTTGCCCATGACAACCAACAGCCATTAGGATATTGTGGAGACACAAAAAAGAAAAAGCACTATTTTTTCCAAAAGCAATTGACTGTATCATTTTCCTAACAGTCCAAATATGTAATTTTCATTCATTGGCTGACATCTACAAGTCCTCTTCTGTTCTATCATGCTGCATTTCAGAAACTGAATAATCACAAAAAACGTGGTTACTTTTCACTACCTTGTCTCAAATCTCCTTAACTCAGGAAAATCTTTCTTACATTTTCTATTTGAATAACAACAAATAGCACAGATACTCTTTGAGGCTAATCTATAGCTCACAGTCAATGATTCTTCCTCATTTTCAGGAGAGAATGCATCACTAGTGCTGATTCAAGGGAAGCACTGCCAAAGCTGCTGCTCCATTCTCCAACTCTGTTATGCCCCCATCCTCTGATATGCATCCTTTAGATGTTTGATTTTACTTTTTACCCTTCTTATACTGTTCTATACATTAAAAAATGTTGATTTCTGGCCCAGAGCTGGCTTTTACTCATTTCTGATCAAGTTTCTCATTCATTTTCTACCATCTTGTCTTTACTTGTGCTTTTCTTCTCTCACTTGGAATTGATGACTCTATTTTGAATGGCTTCCCATTCCCTTATGCCAAGAGAAATACTACTCATGCTTAAGAACAATCAACTACTTCCTTGGAAGACTTCTTTGAAATTACTCCAAAACCAAAATGATCTTCTTTTCTGAATTTCTGCCAAAATTACATTCAGTTCCACATGCTCATCAACAATCACTTTCATCAGTGATTAGTTTCTGAATACCTACAAGCCCCACTTATTGCTTAGTTGCACCTCAGCTGTTTTGAAGTGAGCCATCATGTTTGATAAACTTCTCTTTTATCTCCAATAGAGCTCAGCATGGAGTTGGAATATTCACCTTCAACATTTACTGGTCCACTTAACTAGGTCAGTGTCTCTACCTCCTAAAATATAAAACTCTTGGTGGCACAATTCTCTTTTTGTTGAACTTTGCAAGGCATCACAGGTACCCTGACAGATAAATGCTTTCTGATAATGGCTGTAGTCTTAGATCTGGAATATACTGTTATAGCTCCTTACCTGGATTAAAAACTGGAAACCAGTGGTAGAATTCATTCTTGTAGGGAACAGTGTCAAACTCACTGCACTGCATCTGCCGAAATGTTGGTGTATCCGGGCGACAGGGGTGAACGTTACACAAACGATAGCGTTTTCTTTCTCCGGTGCAGTATTTCCCTCCAAACTTTGGTCTACACATGAAACACACAAACTCTTCTTTAATTTCCTTAAAGGCCAGCATTTTCTGTTAAAAATCCTCTGGTATCCAGCCATGCCCCTTCCTTGCCAAACCATGTCCCTCTCTAGCCTCAAAACTCACCGTTTGAATAAATTCTTCAAATTTCCCACATTTTTTGCTGTTGCCTATGAATATTCAGTCCCAAGTATATAGTTGCCTGTTTTGAAATAGTTTGACCCCATGGTCAATTAGTTACCTGGTCGTCAGTTGTGACTTTAGTTTTGTTTCCTCCTTTTCATTCCCACAATCACCAAACTAGTTAACCCCTTATCTCCATTCCTGTCTGCCCTCTTTTTCCTCATTTAACCTACTGTACACACTCTTCTCTGGCTAATTTTTATGATTGCCTTAATTATTTTAGTTTCCTGTTTAAAAATCTTTAATGGCCACAGAATCCAGTCCAGCCTCTTGAGCTTGGCATCCAAGGCCCTCATGATACTGACTTACCTCACCTGAACAACTTTTCTTCCCACACTCCTCCTCATTTGCACACTGCTCCCATGATACAGGCTGACTTATTTGCTTTTATTTTTTCTGTGCCTCTAGATAGATTTCCGCTCTCTTAAGTCTCTAAACATCTACATACTGCCTGTGATTTAAGGACCAATAAATGCTATCTCCATCTCCATCATGAATTCTCCCTGAATTTCTGCCAGAAGTAATCTCCTTCTCCTCTTAAATGACACTTTATTATCCTACTGTAGGCACTTCCTGCATTTATCACACCCAAAGATAATTCTTTGACCAAGGCAGTTCACATTCATTAACTCCCTGTAGGCGGGACTAAGAATTGTCCTTGAGAGTTGTGGGTAGGCTGGCTTCCTATTTGTGATGATGGAGTGACACTCTATGACTTGGCACCTCTCCAAGTCATTTCCATCCAAGAGCCTTTTGCGAGCCAAGCCTTGCTGGGTTCTCACTAGACAGCTGACCGATACATATCAAAGATACAGTCTCAGCATCAGTTGGTAATGCACTGACCTGAGTCTGTGACCTGAATCACAGAATTGAATCTGTTACTGTGTTTCCATTGCTATGGTTCTCAATGAACTTAAGCAAACCACCTACTGAGATCAGACATGGTCACTCATCCAAGGAGACTCTAAGACAAACTGTAGCTTCTGAGATGGGAGTTGGGGCCATTTTTTCCCCCTGAAGCCAAGTTAGAGGATCATCTTTCATTTCCTCAACAAGGATGTCCCTTTTCTGACAACCATGGATCACTGGCCATCCTCCCAGGAAGGCTACAGACTGGTAGTGGCTGATAGAGAACAATGACAATAGGTCCTAGAACAAATCACCTGTATTTCCTGATCTCTGAAATGGAAATCACTTTTCTGATCACATTGAAACAAACTATAAAGATATTCTGTAAAAATACTTTTTAAGAGATTTTGGGTTTTGAATTTTTGAAGTCTCAGGAACCTTGTATTTAAACAAAAAGGTAAGATTTTAAAACCATTTTGTCCAAATTCCTCAAATGTACACTTACTTATATGCATGGGAGATGGTAAAGATAGCATAATAACTACAATTTACTGACAATTTTATGTAGTAGATATTGTGTTAAACTCTTCATAGATGTTAATTTATTAACCTCTAGGAGAAATTATATATATATATATATATATATATATATATATATATATATATATATATATATAGTTTATATGTATATATATATATATTCATGCAGATATATACATATAGAAATATATTTATTATAAAAAGGAGAATATTTGGAACTGAAACACTGAGAGAATTATAACCATATTTATCACTGTTAAAAAATGTGATGCTTACTCTTTAATGCAGACTAATGTAAATCTATGTAAAAGAAGTTTAATACATTTTTTACTTACAGGAGGCATTGTAGTACACTTTTTAAAAATTATACTTGGGAACTAGTATACTGAGAAATAATGAAATTAAGAATGTAATATATATTTGGAAATCAAGGAAATATAAATTTAATTCATATATAATATCATTATACAAACTTAAAATATGAAAAAATAAGCAATTTGATTAAAAAGTTGAAAGCCACTTGTGAAATAACATCTATGGAATCCTTGACAGGCTAATATGGAACTCTGAGGTTTACAAAATCCTAATCTAAAACATTAAAAATAATTATCCTCAAAAAATGTGCCTAGCTATTTAGTCACCTAAGGGAAGAAGAATATTTTTATAAAATTATACATTCATTATGATGGAAAGAAAGCTGCCATCTTATCAGCAAAATTGGGTATAACTAATCCCCACTGATAGAATGGGGTTATTTAGAAGGATTTAATTGTGTAATCTCCTAAAGTCTTTCACATAGATTGTACTTTTAAAAAAAATTTGCTTATTTCTCCAAATGATGGAATCAGCTTACTTACCCAAGTTCTAGTAAGAATCCAGTGCCAAGCCAAAATGAAACAAAGCAAAACAGAACCACCATTTTTTTCACACTCTATGAATCTTCCTCCTGTCTCCCTTTCATATTTGGGAACATATTTGATTTCCCTCAGGAGGCCTGGGGTGACTGAAGTCATGCTGTCCACGACTAGTCTCCCAGTGCTCATGGAAGGAAGGGAAATATCCTTGGCTGGACTTACTCAGGGCTGTTGCAGAGCCTCTCTGCACTCTGGGCTCCAGCTCCACAGGTCCTGGAACAGTGGGACCAGGGTGACCAGCGGCCCCAGCCTCCGGGAATACTCTCTGGTTTCTTGCCCACTGTGATACACTTGCCAGCCATACACCACTGGAAAGGGAAAAGGCAGGAGATGCATAAGTCAGGAAGGTTCCCATAGTAAGCTGAGTCAGGAAACCTAGCAGTCTAAACCCAGTTCTCCCAGAGCAAGCAGACTTCCTACAAGTCACACGTCAGATGTAGCACAAAGAAAGCCTCATAAAAGAATTTCCTCCAAGAGTCTTGGGTTTTAGAATCACAGAATTTCAGGAATTAAAGGGAACTTTACAGTGCCTAGCTGCAGTGAATGCAGGAGTGTTACTCAAAGTGTGACTGGCAGATTGCACACCAGAAGTAAGTCAACACACTGCTTCCTTCACTGAGAAAGTCTCGCTATGAAAAGCATGTCAGCTGAATATGCTTAGTAATATAGTTGTTCAGTAACATAATTGATTTACTTTCTGGTGCAAGCTTCTTATTTGTTGAAGACTGTAACAAACATTTTGCAGACTGGCACTGCGATAACACTTCTCTATAGCCTCTGTGGGTATTTAATGTTTGCAACAGATAACATCCTCCTGCAAAATGTCCACTCATTGCCGGAAAACACAAGTTGTTAAGAAGCTGAAGTTAGGCATCAAGAAAAAATTCTGCTTTCCTATAACTCTACCCATTGTTTCCAGTTCTGGTGTTTCAAGTGGCTCAGGAAAAAGTCCACTCTCTCCCTCTTCAAGGGAATCCTTCAACAACTACCAGTTTAGGAGGGTGAATACAGGAAAAGGGAAACAAGAAATGCAAGTTGGTTGTTAGAAATGGCCATATTTCCTGGAGGATCTGGGCATGTTTCATCTGCTGGCCTCCTCTTTCTCATTATTTCTGGTCACTGTGTATTCTGATCAAGTTCTGTAATCTCAGTGATGGGTCAGGCCACACTCAAGCTGTGTAAAAATGACCACTAAACACATAAATCTTAGGCTCACAATGAACCCAAATGGTGTCGTTGAGCAGCAGGTATTATCCTGTTCTTAGGTCGTCTGGAGGGTATCTAACATCTCTGAGTTCTTGGGTATATGGCTTTCCTGCTCAGTAAGGTGCATAGGACTTCAAGAAATGCAATCAGGTCAGATGATGAGAAAGAAGATAACAAGTGGTCTAAATTCAGCATCTTTGGAAAGAAGAAGCCACAGGCTTGTCCTTCCCAATGTCCAATATGGAGGGGGGAAAAATGTCAAAATGAAGGTTGATGATAAGCCCAGCAGATGTGACTGACCACAAACTCCACAGAAATTCATCGGGAAAAGATGGGCCAGATGTTTTATAATTGGAGCGTGGCCCTCTCTCTCTAACTACTTGTTTCAAGTGAAGGCTCAAAAGGAGTCACGGAAGTGGAATCCTTTCCTTTGGCAAGTCTGACTGTGTGATGATCTGCCTTCATCCAGAGGCAGCTGCTCTCCAGGGCCTTCTCCTCCGCTCTCTCCAAGAACACTAAGCCCTTCACCCACCACCTTCCTTCCTCACATCACTGACACGTCACCTTCTTCTCACCACATCGCGTCCCGTCTGCAGCAGCGTCCAGCTTGGAGCGACAAAAGCCTTTCACAGAGCACCACAGTGTCTGGCAAACATTCTGGAAAACAAACATGAGATCGTACTTTTTTTGACTGTCAAAACTTGCACAAAAGCATTTCTAAAGTGATGGTAAAATATACACACACTCACCCACATACCCACAATAAATGCTGCGGTTGTTAGTGAGTAATGTGATGCAAAGCAATCACACAAGAACCCTCAGTTTAAGTTTAACTTGGACTTTGTCATCATTCATAAACAGTGGTCTGTAGGCCATTCTAGGCAACATGAAAATGGGAGGTAAAACACATTTCCCAAGAGTTGAATTTCTATACCTGTGGCACAATATCCAGTACTCATTGACCTTAGGCAGGGCAACCGGTGACAGTAGTCATCAAAGAGCAATCCAGACTGTGATGGAAGGTGATCTGATTACAAACAGCTGTGCGGTTATAACTTGAGCCTGCTCATTGAAGGAAAGTGAAACTATTCCATCCAGAAAACCTCAGCTTATTTACTTATTACCCAAAATAGCCAGCTTGTTTTAGCTGCCAGGGAGTGAACTGAATATTCCCTCACATTTCTCCTCCTGCAGTAGAAACAAGGGAAGGTTGACAAGATTCTTACATAGCATCTGAAATGGCTCAGCTGCTTCCATTCACCTTTTAGTCTTTCTTCTATCCACCCATCTGCCATCATTCCATCTACTTACTGTACTCTATATTCAATATGCTCCTTCATCATAAGATCTTGTATTTTTAACTATTTTAGAAAATTCTTAATTTTTATCTTTCTAACTCTTGCCTCTCCATGATTACAACTTTTGCAACTATTCTCTCCTTTTGCAACTCACAATTTTTGTTGCTGGATCTTCCTATTCCATCTTTCATGTTTCAACTTTACTTTCGTATTTTTTAGCTCTCAATTTTCTTATACATAAAAGTTGAAAAAGCCTGGATTTCTTTCAGGAAAAGGACAGCCTCTCCTCCATCACACAACTCTCAGAAACACTCAAGTGGGATGGGAAGTAATTTTCTCAACTCTAAACTTCAACTGATTGATTTTTTCTTCAGCTCTGTCAAGTCTGCTGTGTAACTCGTCCACTAAATTTATAGTCAATCACGATATTTTTCATTTCTAGAGGTTGTAATTGTTCTTCACATCTCCTTTAAATATATCATATAGTGCTTTTTCCCCCTGTTCTTATATAAAACTCCTCTTTTATGCATCTATTTTATTATCCCTACCTAAAAAATTCACTTATCCAAAGCTCTTGAAGGTTTATTGTCTTTCCTCATTTAGTTGAAGATAGACTGTCTTACATTTTTAATTAGATGCTGAATTGTGAACTCAACTGAACAGAGCTTTATCTATTGGAGTTTTGTGCATCCTTAGCTGAGTGTTCCTCCAGGGCAGTTTTTCAACCTTTGTTTCTACAAGGCATCCCATGGTTGTATCAGGTCAGAAATATTTTCATGTTAATTTTTTTTTGGCATGGGGGTTCTCAAACAATGCAAGAGTATAAATATGAACTCTAAATTGGCATGAGGCTGGCCCATGGTAGCAAGTTTCTAGTGAGAAAGTTATCCACCAGCATCCTTCTCCCTCAAAACTCAGGCTGAGATAAAAGATGCTTCTCTGTCATCTCCCTTTGTTGGTGGTGGATTTCTTCTAATCTACTCTGTCATGGAGGTGTAACAGCTCTTAAAGGCTCCCAGCTTCAGGTAGGGGTCTCAGCCCTAACTCACTGTGCTGCTCAAGGTGAACATCTCATTGTCTGTTGCCATTCAGATGTTAAAATCAAAGCCCTTTAGTTATTTGATGCTTATCACTCCTTTTTTGTCCCCCACCCCCAGGATATTTTTAAACTTTCTTATAAGTTCATAATGCATTTATAAAGAATGATATTCCGGGTGAGGATACACAAGAACTCTCTGCACTATTTTTGCAGCTTCTTTTGAGATGTAAACTATTTCAAGATAAACAAAAGTTATAATAAAGAAGGATGATGCTACATTCTCTAGTATTTTATGTTTTTTTTAATATTGAAAATGATGAGGTTATCTTGGATGCAATATGCAGGGATTTGAAGACTTCATTCACTTATTGATTGAGTGCCTACTATGTGCTAGGTACTGCTGAATGTCAGGAATAAAAATTCCCTCAGAAAGCTTACAATATAGTAGGGGAGGGTATAAACAAGTAAGAAGCAACTATAATATAGTCTAGTAAAAGCTTTGTCAAAAAATACATAGATGTGAACAATAGGATGTGAAGTGATATTTAAGCTCAGACTCAAATGATGAGTAGCAGGGATGGTCCAAAGGAACCAGAGCATGTAAAGTTCTGGAGGTAGTGGAGAACCCAGCATTTACAGGGAATGAGGTTGTTCAGTATGGATAAACAGAATATAAAAGAAGATTTGACCAGAGATAACCAGAAAAATCCTTACCTCTATAAAACATCTACAATCCTGGATAAAAGATTCTGAATGTTTTAAACACATTCCTGAATTGGTAAGAAAGTAGGGGAAATCCTCAGAGGCTAAAAATGTAGGAGAAATTGTTAATCTGAAGATACAAACCTAGTAACTTAGATTTTAGTTTTGATGGTCACTTGGGCACTGGAGAAAATGCCTCACGTCTATGTAGGGCGGGAAGTTGGATTTGATACCTCATATAAGGCCATAACCCCAAAGGACTACCCCCTGACTGAAAGAAACCTTGGAACACAGCTGGGAAACTTGTCTGTTTTGACTTTAACTCTAGAAGGAGTGGTAAAATGTTACCCCTGAGAGTTTGTATCCATACTGGCCCTGATCTCACTCGTGTAGGTAGTCAAACAACATCCAACCAATAATTTATTTTAAATGGACCCAGGGATGGCAGTGAAATTTCTCTCTGAAAGAATGTGCCTTCCATCTAAACCCTAAAGAATAGCCTGACATGAAGTTTCATAACCAAGAGTTCACAATAAAAGCAGAAATTGACAAAAGGAAATAATACATAATAAGTGAGAGCCAGAAGAAACCCCAAATAGGAGAAGCAGACCCACACAGACTCTGGACATCAGAATTGTCCATTATAATTTGAAATTATAAATTACAAAATAAATGTGTCTTATATGATTAAAGAAGGAGATCATATTGAAAGTCTGAATTAGAAATAAGATCTAAGAAAAGCAGAGAAATCTAGAAAAATAACAAAAGAAACTGTTCTAAGTTAAAAAAAAGTACCATAAATGAGATCAAAAAGTCAATAGACAGGTTAAACAAAGGACTGGACATATCTGAAAAGAGAACTAGTGAGTTGGAAGGGAAAGAGGAAGAAATTACACAAAATGCAGAGATGTGAAGAGATGAAAAATATGTAGGAGAGATTTCAAGATATGAAAGATTAGTGATAAAATCCAACATACATATACTTAGAAGTCCAGGTTAGAGAGTGGAGGGTTAAAATAATATTTTAAGAGATAAGGCCAAAGAGTGAGAGAGAGGGTGAATCCTTAAGCCCCTTTTAAACCCTTTAGAGAATTTGAATTTTATTGTAGGGGCATAGGGAGGCTGTGACATATTTTAATAAGAGAGGAACACCATCAGATTTCCTTCATAAAGGTCGATTTGGCTGTGTTTTGGAGAGTGGAGCAGAGTGGAGGGGAGGTGGTCAGAGTCTTAGAAAGGAAACCAATCAGGGGACTACTGAAATCATAGGAACAGGTGGTCTTTAGAGATATTTTGGAGGCAGAATTAGCATAACTTGGCAACCAGTTCGAAGTAAGGTGAGGGAGTTCTGCGACAACCTTACCTTGTCCGTTGTCTTGCTTGTTCTGTCTGAGCAGTTACTTCCTCTTCAGTGTTCTCTCTCTATGTCTCTTCTTGTATTTATCTGACTGTATTGAAATTTCTCTGTCTGCCTCCCCAACCAGAGAATGAGCTCCTCAAGGTCAGAGAATTTACTTTATTCGCTTTTGAGGTCTCATCTTTTTCACCCTATTCAGTACACAGCACAGAATCTGGCAGGGGTCAACGAGACCTGCCTTGTTCACGTCTCTGTATTAACACTGACACTTGCGCACTAAAAGGGATGAGTTCAGAGAATAGGCAAGATCCAGATCACAAAGGGATGCCATACAAAGGAGTTGGGACTTTATCCTGTGGTCAGTGAAGACCCTAAGAGCAGAGAAGAGCCACAGTTAGATTTGTGTCTTTTTGAAATAACTTAAGCAAGAGTGTGAAAGAGGGAGAGGTTGGGTAGGAGGTAATTACAATAGTAAGGAGAGGTAATGAGAAACTGAATCAGGAGAACAGTGGTGAGAATGAAGATGACAGGTCAGAGCCACAAATGCCATCAGAGGTTAAATGTCAGGGCTTGACTTATCACTTGGATGTTGAAGAAAATAAAGGAGAAGAATGAATTAGGGATAAATCTTATTCCTACTTTAGCATCTGGAGGTGCTCTTCAATCAGAAAGGAAATTCAGGAAAGGGAGCAACTTAAGGGATTAAGTTGGTTGCTATGGAGTCTGCAGGTGTGAATAACTGTGATTCTTGAAAATCACTGTAGAATTTTCTTAACCACCACCTAGTTGCAAAGGATACCAAGGAGGTGGGTCAAGGAATATAAATGACCTCAACTTCAGTCCTTCTGCCTTACAGACATCTTGCCATGAATAGAAAGTTTCCATTTCTGGATCTTTGGATTTCCAAATATTTCCTTGGCCCTTCCTTTAGCATGCTGGATCTCAAGCCCTGCCCATACCCACCAGAGGCACCAATATACCCAACACTTACTTCTACTTCCTGGCAGAAGGTAGCATTGGGGCCATACTGCAGCTGGCATTGGTGGTGAACATCATAGATCACTCCAGGGGCAATGACGTTGGACTTCAAGCCTTTCTTTTTGGGGTTGTCATCAAGACAGAACCCCCAGCCTCGGCTGAAAACGAGTTAATAGAAATGAGAGCAGTTGCTTATGATTTTCTCCTAAATGAAAGATTTAGTCTTTCATCCAAGAGAAACTTCCATTCCATTCCTTTAGTGTACTCTGTCCTTCAAGACAACTTTATTTCTATCAGGCCCAAGGTGAGAGTTGTCTAAAAGGAAATGTAAATCGCATCTCACACCATTTGTTCAGATGTGATCTAAGAAATACAAGCAGTGGTAAAATGAGAAAATCACCATCTTACCCCAAATGGGGTACAGTGACCACTGACTTGTCCTGGTTGCTTCTGCCTGTCCCCAGGGACTTAACTCACAATCAGGTCATAAAGAGCCACCTTTAGACAGAAGCAAGCTGAAGGGGGGGTGGGGGGAGACAGAGTATTCACCTGGCTGAGGCTGGAGGCAAAACCCACCTAGATCTCAGGGTCAGAAAGCAGCAGTGAGGTCCACCCCTTCTGTTGCCACCCTCATACTGTGACCTGTGAGAGGAACTGAGACTTTTCTGGGCCTCGGGTAGAACTCAAAGTGACTTCCGGTTTATAGAAAGCCAAGTGAGGCTGTCATGAGATGTGTGGTCACTTACTCCAGGAAGCGGGTGATGTACTCCTTGCTGCACTTGGACCACGTCAGTGGGGTGGGATTGTACTGGAGCTGGCGGGACATGATGGACGGGTGCCTGCCCACAGGCTCACAGTCATTTTCCTTCCCGTCATGCTGGATGCCGAAGCTGCAGGGGGCACAGACACAAGGATATAAAGGAGGCAGGCGTGAAACAAGGAGAAAACCAGTTTCTCCAAGGTGAAAATAACCCACGGAGAGCCACCCCTGTGCAGAAGGCATCTGATTACAAAGCGGGCCTTTGAAGTTGGAGGGGTCTAGCTAATTTTTAACTCAAAAGCACAGGAAACATTTCAGGCATGGCTTTGTTTCAAATACACAACCCTGGGAGCCATGTGGCTAATTCAAAAACTTCTGTTTGGCAGAAAGCTAAAAGCTTCCAGTTTGGCTTTGGCTTCTATAAGACTAGAGTCAGGGGGCAAATCTTGCGTCCAGCTGTCCTCTTTTTCCTGCTGTAGCAACCGTAGCACAAAAGAGCAAAACCTTCCTCTTCCCTTTTCATCATAATTTAAGGGAGAGCATGAGAGGGGAAACCTATGGAAGACTTTGTCAAAGGCCACAAGCTTGGAGGGGATGGATTTCTTTCTAGTATTGTTATGAGCCCTCCAACATCAGACATTAGGGAGACCTTACACAAGGGTTAAGAGCGGGGTATCTGAAGACAGATGATTTGGATTTGAATTCCAGCTCTGCTACTTAAGGATCTGTGAGTTACTGAAACTTGCTGAGTTTCACCGAGCAGAAAATGGAGTCATCATCATAGTCTTGGGATGAGATTTGAGTGGAATAAAGTTCGAAAATCACTTAGCAAGGTGCCTGGCATATATATATGTTGTATAAATGACAGCAACTTTTTATTGCTGTTTTTATCACTGTCTAGCTGGCTTATTTTCCTTTTCTAGATAAGTAAGTTGAGAGTTTGAGATTTGTCAAAAGTCATGAGCTAGTTTGTGGCAAAACTAGGTCTTCTGCAGATCTTTGTGCTCCTAAATCAGTGCTCTTGTCTGTGTCTTGCTCGGTTGGCTCCCTGACCTCCCACTGCCAGGGATAATGAGGTGAAGCAGCTTTGAAAGGCCCTAAAGTGCTTAACTGACTCCCATGGCAAGGAGGTGTGTGGGAAACGGGCAGACTGAGAAGTGTCAGTTTATAAGCCACATCCTCAGGATCACCATCAAGATGACTTCTGAGTCCCCACAAGACCCCTCTCCGCTGGAATCTGCTTATTGGACACTTACAACCCAGAGATGTTGGCTCACTTTCCAAATCTGAACAGAGGAAATTATGACCTTTTACTCTGCTAGTGAAATTCAATCCCTCTGACAGGGAAGCTCATATCTAACTTTAATAAAATCTCCTGATCAACGTTAGCAACTCTTGCAGAAAATAGTCTTTGGGGGATTTAGGGATTTTCTTGTATTATTTTTAATGCATTAAGATGTTATCAACTTACTTACAGACTCTGATCACATTCCACATGAATACAATACTCACAAAGGAGTCAGAGAATTAATCTACAGATCTCTCACCACCCAACCACAAAGAATTTAATTCAATGAAAGTTGGGTTCCCCCCCCACCCCGAGCAAGCCTTCCCCAGCCTGTTGCAAATCCAGTCCTACCCAGTTCATAAAGTATTCCACAAGTTCACCTGTTCAATAATTAGGAAAAATCCTAAACAAGCATGGTTCTAAAAATCTCCATGAGTAATTGTTTTTCTAGCACTGGCTATTCCAATAAGCAAGCGGGACTTCCCTGGGGGTCCAGTGGTTAAGACTTCACCTTCCAATTCAGGGGGTACAGGTTTGATCCCTGGTCAGGGAACTAAGATCCCACATGCCTCGTGGCCAAAAAACCCATAAGACAAGCCATATGGCTGGATCCTATATACTGGGTGGCTTCAAACCTATACTCTAAATATATTAGTTCCCCAAAAGGAACTGATTTTGTTCCCTCTAAAGTTTTTAATTCACTAAAGCATTCCCCCTCCAGCTTTATCACTCCTCTGTGCTCCCATCCAACAAAAGAAAAGCAGTGCTACAAAACAAAGGTCCCTCTGGACATGTCTACTTTCTCTAAATGGGGGGAGCACTCCTATCACATGGGATCAGTGGGTCAATGAATAATGAGAGACAAGGAAAGCACATGGGGTAAAAGGGATGGAAGGTGTTTCCAGGAAGCTACTTTCCAGCAGGCGGGATGAACCTCAAGAGCAGCTTGGAGTAAGGAGCCTACTACAGTCTGAAACAACTAACTGGGCTGTTGGATTAGCCTACTTTACTACATCTTTGTTTTGTAATTCCTGTTAGATGGGTTTATGAAATTATAGACATGAAACGGTAAGCTAAGTCACTGCCTGGGTTTCAGGGTATCACTTGGTGAGACATTCCCTGCCTTTTACTGTTTATTTTATGGTGGAGCAGAACCAGCAGAGAACAAGAATCATCAAAGTATGAATGTGAGCTTTTCTAACGCATTCAGAAAATATAAATTTGGTATATGCAACAAGCAAAGCTCTATAAATGAAATAAATGGAATATCACAATCCAGAAGAGTGGGATATATTGGGTGGATATTGCACTTTAAGTGTTCATCACTATCGTGATATTTTCATTACTTAAAGGAAAAGGATGCTAAGTCTCAGAGAGGTTTTTAAATTTCCTGCTGGAATTCCATCTTCATTTTTGGTAACTCACCCAATAAGGGATGAGAGCTTAGGTATGGATGATGGATATAATCCAGGCTTCTCATAAACAGAATTTTAAATTTTCTCAGAATAAAAATCAAATTATTTATTTAGGCCATAGCATAAGTTAGTTAACTTCACTTTCTGTTTTGCATCCTACGCAATCAGTGATGAAACAACTAAGTTTTCAAGAACAATGGGGTATCTTTGTCATTGAACGATAATGAGTATCTTCTTAGGATAGTAGCTTATTGTATCTTTCTTTTTCCGGGCAGCTGCAGGCCATTTCATTGATCTGCCCAGTGTTTCTCAGTTTGGTCCACAGCTAGTTAGAACTTTACACCTAAAGAAAGAACTAAATACCTCAGAAGCATCTTTAGCTATGAACAAGTTTCTCAGGACACTCCAGAACACTCCTAATGTCTTCTCTTCTTCAGTTTTGTGTCTTACCAAAGCATTTTTTTCTATCACTCAAACTCAAGGTTATATGTCTTCCTTCAACTTTGTCTTTCTTATCAGTGACCCAAAACTTTTTTTTTTGCCATTTAGAAGACAGTGTTCTATTTAGGTCATCTGTACATGGCCCAAGGTCCCCTTCTAAAAATTAAACTTTTAATTTATTATATTTATATATTAAATTTATATTATTATATCATTATAGATTCAGATGCAAGTTGTAAGAAATAATACAAAGAGGTCCCATGTACTCTTTAACCACTTTCCCCTCATGGTAACATCTTGCAAAACTGTAATACAATATCACAACCAGGATACTGATGTTGATACAGTCAAGACAGAACATTTTCACCATCACAAGGATTCCTCACGTTGCACTTTATAGCCACACCCACTTCTTTCCCTCCCCCATTCCCTCCTCAAACCCTGGCAGCCATTAATATGTTCTCTATTTAGATAATTTTGTTATTTCAATAATGCTGCATAAATGGAATCTTACACTATGTAACATTTTGGGATTGGCTTCTTTCACTGAGCTTAATTGTTCAAAGATTCATCAAGGTCATTGCATGTATCAATAGTTGGTTCCTTTTTCTTGCTGAGTAGTATTCCATGGTATGGATCCATCACATTTTATTTAACCATTCACCATATTGAGTTGAAACAACCCCTGGGTTTCTTCCAGTTTTTGGCATTAAGATTAAGCCTCTATAAACATTCATGCAGAAACTAACACAACATTATAAAGCAATTATACTCCAATAAAGATGTGCAAAAAAAAATTCATGTATAGGCTTTTTGGTATGAACATAAATCTTCATTTCTCCAGGATAAATGCCCAGGAGTACAATTGCTGGATCACATGGCAGTATTACCACTAGTTTACTTTTTAAAAACTGCCAAGTTGAATTGAGTATATAAAGGATCCATTCTTTGGACACAAGTGGTGAGCATTTGAGAATGTCTTCTCCACTTTTCTTTAGCTTGGGCATACCATTGCTGGGAATGTCTTGAGCAATCATTTCTCAGTTTGACCTAGTTATATTCACTTGATGTTGCTTGGTCAGCAGATGCTGCTGATACCAATGACTTTATTGGAAGTTACAAGGGACAGTCCTTCCACATATCAGGATTGAGGATGCCTATACATTTGCACATACTAATAATTTTCATTTTGCCTACTTATTATCAACATGCCAACAACTATGGCCTGGTCTTTTCAAGACCTAGCATTCTGTCCCCAATCATTATTTAATCATAAGCAAGTCCCTTAACTTCTTTGTATTTGAATTTTTGATAATTAAGGATACTAGAATATATCACATTTATCTCCCAGGGCTTTTTGGTAAGGATCAAAGAAATCACAGTACCTAATTCAACCTACTCATTTCAGAGATAAGGAAATAAGTGCAAAGAGGTGAAGGGAATTCTCTAAGGTCATAATACTGGTTGATGGAAAAGCCAGAATAAGCACTCACTTTTCTGACCTCCCAAGCCGATACTCTGGTTTTGTACTTCAGGTAAAATATTTTGAAAAGTTCCAATATTATATGAGAAAAATGGTGGGGAAGCTCAGGCCAGAGAGGCTGGGCCTTGAATAATCCAGTCAACAGGGTTCTTCCTAATCCCACCTCCTTTTCTGTCTGGATACCCCAAACATGCCCAGTGTTCTGCTTCCTTTTTGGAGGGGGGAGACCCAGGCTGGTGGCTACATAACAGGCAGGGGTGTAGTTGAGCCATTGACAATGACTCCCCACTCTGAGCTTCCAACCAGTGTGCTCTTCTCTTATTTGTGGTTAATACATACACCAATAAATTATGAATAAGCTAAGATCTTGCCTCCATGGGAACTTCTGACACCTAGAGAATCCAGAATCCTCATTATTCCTTTATTCAACCTTTCTGAAACCTGCCTTCAGTCAATTCACCTAATCAAATTCACACATTTGTGTGACAGCTTGGACCTTCTGTTAACTGGCGTTTGTCTGCTGGGCTTTCCAAGTTTATAGCAGTTTTCCATTTTTTCTTTATTCAGTGTTCTCCTTTAATACATATAAGTAAAATGGGACTAACAATAGTATCTACTTCATAATGTTGTTGAGAGGATTCAGTGACACAATGCAAAGCAACTGGCATCAAGTAAGGGCACAAAATGTTAAGGTTTATGACTTTTTAATGATATTAACAATATTACAATTTCATAAGAACTAAATAGGGATTGTTACTCCTGAATTAATCAATTAAGTTAAAGCTTATCTCCTTGTTTCTGCTCACTTCATTCTAACTCAGAGAATTGCAGTGGCCTCTTTGATTCTGTGATGTCGATGGTACAACGGGTCAGAGCAGAGAAGACAGTGGAATCTTTGTCGTGTGTGATTCCCCATTACCCCCTTTACGGATGAGGAAGCAGAGGTTTAAGAGGGTGATTCTCAAGCCACAATGAAATCAGATTCTCCTGACACCCTGTTTAAGTTTCCCTCCATTCCCTCTACTGATACTGATGCATGAACATGAGGAAGAGATCTCAGTTTTCTTGGTCCTTTACCTGTGTCCAAGCTCATGGGCTATTGTGAAAGCCAAGGGGAGTCCAGAATCTTCATTGATGTTACAACTCCGGTGAGGCTGGCACATTCCCGACAGGTGGGACAGACCCAGAGTCTCACAGGGGCGATTGACACCAGCACAGATGTCTTTTCTGAAAGTAGAGAACAGAGATGAGTAGGTACCCAAAGAGACATCTGGAAAAAAAAAAAACCCCTCCTGGAAAATATCGGGGTATTAATTCACATTCAATACGGTCTGTAAAGCATGATTAAAATTGTTTTAATAGTCCATACGAATTAGGGAGCAATTTTGAATTCACTAGAATTATTCTGATTTCACCACTTGATGACTGAATCTCACTAACACCTGAAAAAAGTAGGAAAATATGGCAAATGTTTTACTTTGAGTTGCTTTTGCTCTTAATCTTAATAATTATATTATTTGACCCATAAGGGAAGGATTTGATTGAAAACTGGAATTAATTTGAACTTTTAAATAGGGAAGGGACAACCATCAGTGGCTGAGGTCTTTCCAAACATGAAACACATTTTTGGTCGTTCTGAGGTCTGTCATCAAAACTCATCTGAGAATTTTTAGTCATTCATGAAAAAGGGAATTGGTGCAATCAACCCATCCAGAGATCAAATTAATGGTCTCTCCAGTTCCACCACCCTAACAATACTGCATATGGGAGGGGATGGACACACAAATAAACACTCTTAGAATCTTAAAAATACTAGTTACAGCTTTTAAATATAAAAATGTGTTCCCATATCCTAGAAGGACTCATTTCAATCAGTGACAAGAGTTTTGAAGAGTCGTTAATTAGTCATATGGTTTTCTTTAGTTCAAGAAGTCTTTGCCAAGAAAGACTAGCACAAATGCCAACAGAGTTCTGAGCTTTAACTGGTTGCAGACCTTCAGATCATGGGGTTTGTGTGGGTGCAATTTCTGGCAATAAATGGTCTGCTTTTTGTGTCCATTGGGCCATAGGAAAGGTTCAGGCTCTGAGAACCTCCATAAGTTCTCAGTTCTCCAAGAGGCAATGCCTGGGACAATGGAACAGGAGAAAGCAACAGTCATCTCCCAGCATGTGCAGCAGACGTGAATCCGCACCCCTACTAGTAGTGGTAGTTCCGTGTTGGAGAGCTAGACTGGATCATATAGCCCAAGCATTTCGAATAATTTCTGAGTCTGTGGGAGGACCGACCAAACACTTTTCCACCCCTACTGCTAGATTTACTTTTTATTATTTCATTAAAAAAAAAGTCTAGGTCTGCATGGAGCTGCTGGGAAAAGATGAATGATGGTTTTTGGTAATCTACCAACTTTCTGAAAGTGCAGGAAGTTGGGTCCCTTAAATAACTATTCACTGAGTGCCTATTAAGTATCCAGCACTAAAGAAGATAAAAGCAGGTAACAAATGGATTGTAAAATAGGGGTGGTCTTGCAGGCAAAGAGCTTAAGCTCCCAGGAGGAGACCAGCTCCACCTCCACCATGCACTGGGGATAGTAAAAGAGAAAACACGCCTTGGCATGCAGCCACCAGCCCCATTTCACAAGGTGTGTTCACATCAAACCCACCTTCTACTGAATGTACCTCTATAGCGAGCTCTGTTGAAGTGGATCTCAGCATAGTCCTCCAGAGGCAAGTTCAGTCTTATACTTCCCTCCCTTCCTGAGCCTACTTACTTCTTCAGAGCAGAGGTTCTCAACAGGGGTTGATTTTTGTTCCCGCACCCTCCTAGAGAACATCTGGCAATGTCTGGAGACAGTTTTGGCTGTCACAACTTCAAGGAGGGTGCTACTGCCATCTCATGGGTAGAGGCCAGGGATACTGTGTTTTGTTTTGTTTTGTTTCTGATATTTATTTATTTATTTTTGGCTACGTTGGATCTTAGCTGTGGCATGCAGGATCTTTTCTTGTGGTGCGTGGGCTTCTCTCTAGTTGTGGTGCGTGGGCTCCAGAGTGCATGGGGTCTGTAGCTGTGGCACACAGGCTTAGTGGCCCCGTGGCATGTGGGATCTTAGTTCCCAGACCACGGATCGAACCCAAGTCCCCTGCATTGGAAGGTGGATTCTTAACCAAGTTTAACCAGGGAAGCCCCCAGGGATACTATTAAATACACTTCAATGCACAGCCCCTCACAGCAAAGAATTAGCCAACCCAAAATGTCAATGGTGTTGATATTGAGAAATCCTGCTTCAGAACTTGAAATTCTCTCTACTGTCTAGGACTTGGTGAGGTTCATTAAAGCTTGAAACCTGACCCTTGTTCTAAGGAAGAAAAATTATAACAGTAAGAAAAAAAGGAGAACAGATCCTTCATATTCTTACTGGGTAATAGTATGGCTATTGGGGTCAAGCTACCTGGATTTAAGTCTCTACTGTACCTGTTAAAAGCAGTGAGATTTTGGGCAAGTGATATAATTAAGCCTCAGTTTCCCCACCTGTACAATAGGAATGACTGACAGTAATGAACCACCAGGGTTGTTGTGGGGATTAAATGGAATGATGATTGTTCTAACAGACGTAGCATAGGGCCTGGCCCGTGTCAAATACTCCCTATTTGCCAACTGTCATTAACTCATTGATTTATGCATGTGAGAATGAGAGGAGAAACTATTTCTGCTTTCAGGGAAAGAAAAGAGACGGTGCTGAGACACAGATGCCAGGTGGCCAATGCTGGTCCCATGATCCAGGGTTCTTCCCTACAGTCAGGTCCTGCCTAGACCGAAGTCTTCCCCTGGCCACTTGCCTAGGTCCTCATGTTCCCTGGCTGCCTGCTGGATCCCCAAAGCCTCTGTGCTTACATTCTACACCCACACCAACCTATTTCCCAGGGGAGCTATGATCAACCCAGGTGTCATAAGACCTAATGAACCTAATGTAATAGGTTTATGCCACGGACTTATTTTGGAACGTATTTGCATTCAACTGAAGTTTTGATACTATCACTCAAAAGAGTGATTCTGATGATTGGAATTTGGGGTCAGGGTAAGACAGAAATTTGGATAGGGTGGGGGCTGATTATCATCCCTTGTACATAACCTATGCACTGGGATAACCCTGACAAAGGGACAAATGACAAGCCAAGATGTTCAGGGGCAGCCTGTCCTCCCCAGGGACAACAAACAGACACCCAGGGCCTTTCCGCTCATGAGGGTCTCTTCAGCTGGAGGGCCAGGTTGAAAGGCCTCTTCCACTACACATCTCTGGATTTCAGGATGTCTCTGAATGTGCATAGGAGTGCCCAGTGAAAACTTACTTTCCGCCCATTAAGAGCTTCATTTGTCTAGATTAAAATAGTTCCTGTTACATAGTAGGTACTCAAAAAATATTTATTGAATCAATGAGCAAACATAGCATTCCAACAGCCTAGGTTGATCAGGTAAATTCACTAGCTTTTCACAGCTATGAGTCCTAGAAGGTCTGACGGTTCTTCTTTAGCACCATAGGGTCTCTCTGTAGTCAGAACAAATAGTATCTTCATGAGGGTAAAAGGGAGAAAGGTGCAAGCAAACCACTCTGCCTATTCAGGGGAGGACCTTCTCCCCATATTCTGTCTTCAACATCAGTCAGAGTTGGATTACAAGGAGGACTGATTTCTGTAGAGATAGTTGCAGGTTTCTAAATTGGAGGAAATTTTTAGAAAGAAAATTAAAGGATGAGAAGTTCCATGTTTAAGAGTTAAAGAGCCTTTAATGAGGATCTGCTAACAAGCTTCCTGATTGTTTATATAGCTGCACTGAAAAGCCAGTTTTAAAGATGAAATAATCACTGGGACAGGAAAGAGCAGATGCAGTTTATTAACACAGAGAGCTGTGCACATTTAGCAAGTTTGCTGACTGCTCCCTTACTGGTATGGGAGTCAGGAAGTGTCTAGTTGATAGACGCTGCCTTTTAAATGACAAGAGCAGCAAAGAGCAGAAGAATCTCATGAGTTTGAATACCTGGCAACCCTTTCACCCGCCAGCCCTCCCTGCCTTGCAGCCCCTGGCTCTGGGGTACCTGGTGAGAAGGACGGCCACATCATGATGGGCAGGGTTGAGGTCACTCTTGGGATTGATGCTCTTCTGCCACTTACAGAAGCTGGACAGTGTCTTCTCTGCATGGTGAACTATTTTCAATCCTTGCTGGAGAAAGAAGAGGAAGAGATTGGCATGGGTGAGTTTTCTGTGGTCAGAGCCCATCACTTTAGTCTTCAGAAGCAGCTAAGTGAGATGAGCTCTGGGTGGGTGTCTCAGACATCTGGCAAGAATTTGGGGAGGCCAATGTACTCCTCTGGGCCAACCCCCTGCTCTAAACACTATCATTCCCATGACTTCCCCTAAAAGAACGTAAAAGGGAGAACTGCAGAATAGAAATTATTACTGGGACAAGTAGCCCTTGAAGAAAAACTAAAAATATATTAGCAAAGACCAAGATCTGTTTGAAGTTCTATTTCTACTGGTTATCTTCTTCCTAAGCCAATACAATTCCAAAGAGACATTTTTATTTCTAATGCAAAATGAATAGATTTTCAACAAAAAGCATCTTCCTTTCATGAGGTATCCTGCAAGGATGTACTGGATGTTTCCTTGCCCATGGTTTCCATCTTGGTTTGACATCTGTGGGTAAAGGGCAGAGGGTGACGTAATCTCTCCAGGCTTTTAACCAGTTAGGATCGTTTATTGTCTGACAACAATTAGGACACTGGGGTAGATGCCCCAGCCTGCAACTTCAAGGGCTCCCGAGTCATATCTAGCTGGCCCGCAGTTACTATTGGAGATGGAAGGAGAGGGCTTGTTCTAAATTAACTGGATGACACTTGTCAAATGGGAGAGAAGAAAAAAGGGATAATCAGTCCTAGAAGGGCTCCAGTTTAATTCGAATTTCTAAAGGAGAAATTCCTTTCCCTTGCCTCATTTCTTCGGGGTCTCTATATAGAGCCATCTCTTATACAGGGTGGGTTCTACATGGAGAATGACTACCTCCCTTGGCTTACTTTAATCTGAGTCTATTACTCTGGGCTCAGCCCAAGATCTTCAGGGCTGTCTCTACATCAAACTATGAGCTTGCTTCTCTATATTCTGTATTTTGCTAAGGCCCACACCCAAATCCAACAAGGCCTGAGACGCTTCAGTTGCCTGTCAGAGGTACTCCCAGGTCCCCGCACCCATGCTAATTGACTACCATAGATCACCTTCCCTTCATGAAAACACAGACAGGTGGCTCATCACTCATAAAAACTCACTGAACTCCCTAGTGTAAAGAATTTAAATAAAAGCAACAGACTTCATTATTTAACAATCCTCATCATTATATCATCCATTATAGGGTATACGATGGTGGAGGGAGAGAGGTTCTGGGGACTAGCTGGGCACAGGTGAGTCAGTCTCCTATTCAACTAGTCAAACTGTAGTTAGAACAGGAATCCTACTGCAACAAACATCCCACACCCACCATAAAGAACTGGCTAGGTGGTATGAATTACAAATGGAAAGGAAGAAAAGAGGAGGAAAGAAAAGGAGTGAGGGTGGAGGGTAGAAGGATGGGAAAGGAAAAAAGGAAGGAAAGAAACATTTCTTGATCATTTACTCATGTGCCAGATATTTTCACATAAATTCTCTTATCTAATTTAATTTCATCTTCTCAGCATTACTTGTAAAGAAAGCATTGTTATTTTCATTTTATAATAAGAGGAAGTTAAACCTCAGAGAAGTGAAGAACTAGCTGAAGGTCACTCAGGTCAGTTACTGAATCAAAGACTATGAGAACAGGGGCTCCTTGATGAAGCTGTACTTCTAATTGGTGACCAGCCTCATTAGAAAGGTGCCTTACTTCCCCTTCAGACAAGGCAAGTTATCAGACAAAACATCAGCTATGGTTAGATTGCTTTGAGGTTTGTTTTAAACCCTACATTTGTTGTTTGTTTGTTTTTTTGTTTGTTTTGGGGGGAGGAAGTCTCTGAAAGAATACTCATTAATTAAAAAATAATGCCATTTTGCATTGTTCTAAAGAAAATGAATAAATAAAATGAATAAATGAATAAATAAATCTAACAAAACATGTACAGGATCTGTATCTGGAAAATTACAAAATTCTGAGGAATGACATGAGTCTTGATCTAAACTTCACACCTTATACAAAAATTATCTCAAGATGTATCACAGACTGAAATGTAAAATGTAAAACTATAAACCTTTCAAAAACAATCATAGGGGAAAATCTTGGGTCCCTAGGGAAAGAGTTCAGAGACTGGATACTAATCAGATGATCCAGAAAAGGAAAAACTGAAAAATTGGACCTCATCAAAATGAAAAACTTTTGCTCTGAGAGAAGCTTGTGAAGAGAATGAAAAGATGAGCTACAGAGTGGGAGAAAGTATTTGTAAGACATATAGCTGTCAAAGGACTTGCCTCTAGAAAATCTAAAGATCTCTCAAAACTCAACATTTATTGTTGAGTTGTTCTTTTATAGAACAATGAGAAAACAGGCAAAAGACATGAAGAGACATTTCACTGAAGGGGATATACAGACGGCGAATAAGCACAACAAAAAGATGTTCAACCTCATTAGCCATCAGAGAACTGCAAATTAAAACCACAATGAGATATTACTACCTGCCTATCAGAATGACTAAAATTTTAAAAAGTGACAGCACCCAAACGATGGTAAGGATGTGGTAAAACTGGGTCACTCATACACTGCTGGTGAGAATGTAAAATGGTATAGCCGCTATGGAAAACAGTTTGAAGTCTCTTAAAAAACTAAACATGCAACTACCATATGACCCAGCAATTACATTTCTGGACATTTGTCCCAGAGAAATGAAGACTTATGCTCACACAAAAGCCTGTAGTGGAATGTTTATAGCATGATAGCAAATAGCAGAAATAGTAGCTAGCAGATAGTTCATGCATGATAGCAGAAAACTGGAAACAACCCAAATGTCCCTCAATGAGTGAATGGTTAAATAAACTGTTATATACCATGGAATGCTACTTAGGACCAAAAAGGAACAAACTCTCCATACACACAACTTGGACGGATCTCAAGGGAATTACACTGAATGAAAACAATCTCAAGAGGTTATATACTATACGATTCCATTTATATACCATTCTTGAAATGACAAAATTATAGAGACGCAGAACAGATTAGTGCTTTCTAGGAGTTAGGTCAGTAGGCAGAAAGGAGGTACAAAAGGGTAGCATGAGGGATCTTTGTAATGGAACTGTTCTGTACTGTGGCAAATGTTCCAGAAATCTATACATGTTAAAATTGCATAGAACTAACTGTGAATACACACACACTCACACATCAATTAGTGCTTGTAAAACTGGTGAAATCTGAATAAGGTAGGTAGTTTGTATGAATATAAGTTTATTGGTTCTAATATACCAAAGTTATATGAGATGTTACCACTGGGGGAAACTGGGTGAAGGGTATATGGGATTTCTCTGTACTACTTCTTACAACTGCACGTGAATCTACAATTACCTCAAAAAATTTTTTTAATATCTTAAAAATAATAACTGATCTGAATCAAGGCTAGAGGGTTGCAATAGAAGGTCTTATAAAGCAGGGGTTCTGCCGCTCCCCATCGCTCATGTCACTGCCTGAAAGCCCCTGCTCCCTGATCGCTGGCATTACTGTCTGAACCATACCACCCCGCCCCTATCCATGGAAAAACTGACTTCCACGAAACAGATCCCTGGTGCCAAAAAGGTTGGGGACTGCTGTTTTAAAGCACTTTTCAGTATGAGTCTATGTGGGTTACTTACTAATTAAATACGTGTGAGTTCCCAGAGTTTTGAATCAAAGGGAACCTATAATCTTTCAGATGGGTTACAGTGGGTAGGAAGAGCCCATACCTCACAGACCCACATACCCACACACCCACTCTGAGGTTCAGTTAAGTTCCCTATTTAAATAGCCATGAATGTAAAAGCTTGTTAGAGCCAAGGTGGCCACACAGGCAGAAGCAGATGGAGCCCCTCTCAAAATGTCCTCCTGCAGCTCACAGTCCCTGGAGGGGGCACACAGCTCAAGGTGAGATATTGCCAGACTGGAAAAACTCAGTTTTTTGCTTCGATATTGTCCTTTTTTTTTTAAACATCTTTATTAGAGTATAATTGCTTTACAATGGTATGTTAGTTTCTGCTTTATAACAAAGTGAATCAGCTATACATATACACATATCCCTATATCCCCTCCCTCTTGCATCTCCCTCCCTCCCACCCTCCCTATCCCACCCCTCTAGGTGGTCACAAACCACCGAGCTGATCTCCCTGTGCTATATTGTCCTTTTATACATTGGCTGGACTCACGATTTTGGAAGAACTTACATACCAATCCACATGTGTCTGTTTGAGGAAAAGTGAATGTTTACAAAAATCCACTGTCCCTGGATTCTGAGCCAAATTCAGTGTCAGCAAGGACATATCTTCACCATCACGGGGAAAGCAGTCATCTTCCAGATGCCGCAGCATAAACTCTGCCTCCAATTTTCCCATCGTTACTACGAGCCCATTTCCCTGAAGGATCTTAGGAACTATAAATCCAAACTTCTCATTTAAACAATGAGGAAATCCAGTCCAGAGAGGGGAGTAATTCAGCAGGTTTTGACAGAGCAAGGTTGTGATGCAAGGTATGCAGATACTAATCCAGGAATGGTGGTTTCCAAACTATTGAAGACTTCTCTAAGCCTTTTGCTTTGAATAACTGGAAAGATTTAGCAATTCACCTATCAATGGTTATCGCTTATTTATCTCCCCCACCTCACACTCCCACCACCAGGAAGGAGATAAACACAGGCAGAGACCCTCTCCTTCCAAGATCCCCAGCTCTCCTTCCTCGTTTTACTCTCTGGCCACTTCTTGGGCTCCTTTATGGGCTCTTCTCCTGCCCTGCTTTTGGCTCATTGCTAGTTCACTCTCAATCACAGTTGTATTTTGGGAAATCACCTATACACTATTAACTCTCAAATCTCTATCTCATTCCAAACCTCTCCTGGAGTTCAAAGTCATGTACCAAAATCTCTTGATGGACACCCCCTTCCAGATGGCACCACAGGTACCCACAGCTCAGCATCCCTGAAATCCTTTCTCCCCACATTAACCTGCTATTCTTCCTGCATCCTCTTAGTTACAGGAACCACCATCAGTGTCCTCCTGCTGGTCTCTCCTCTCTCCTTATTTGGCATCCCAATCTGTCATGATGTGCTGCTAACTTTACCTCCTCTCCATCTTTACTCCCAACTGCCCTAGCTCAAACCCTCGTCATTTTATGCTTGGATTAATTCTTACAGCATCTCTTAACTGTTCTCCTTCTTTCTTCTTTCTTCTCTTTAAATCTATCCTCCCAGGACTTCCCTGGTGTTCCAGTGGTAAAGATTCTGCCTTCCAATGCAGGGGATGTGGGTTCGATCCCTGGTCAGGGAACTAAGATCTCACATGCCACAGGGCAACTAAGCCCGCGTACCACAACTACTGAGCTCGCGTGCCTCAACGAGAGAGCCCGTGTGTCACAAACTACAGAGCCTACGCGCCCTGGAGCCTTCACGCCACAACTAGAGAGAGAAAACCCACATGCCACAACTAGGGAGAAGCCCACACAACACAATGAAGAGCCCACACCACAATGAAAAAACCCTCATGCCTCAACGGAGACCCTGTGTGCTGCAACTAAGACCCGACGCAGCCAAATAAATAAATAAATAAATAAATAAAATAATTAGATAAATCTATCCTCCTTGCCATTGCCAAGTTAATCTAGCCAAAATCAAAGTCGCTCACATCACCATGTAAGACTCAAGACCCTTTAAAGTCTGACTTCCAGGAAGCCCTCCCTTCATTTTCAACCTCATAGTTTATGTTCCAGCAACATTCAAACTGCCTGTATTATCATTTCCCCCAGGCCCACGTACATGTTATTTTTCTCCTTGCTTTCTTCTGGCTGCTTGCTCTGCCTAGAACACCTTCTTTTTCTCATCATTTACTCCCTTTAACTTACTCAGCATCCATTAATTCTTTAAGATTCAATTGGGGCATTTCCAAGGAGCATTCCCTGCCCCCAATCTGGAGTAGTTTCCTACAAATACATCTTGTGCATCTTGGTTCACAGCACTTGCTGCACTAGGTTAAAATGTTAAAACTGTGTGATGTTATTCTCAGAGCTTTCTGAGAATCTGTTCCCGGATTATAACCCTCAGTTTAGCTCAAATAAAATTTCCTTTTTTTAACCTTTTTTTCCCTTTTTAAAATTCCCTCTTCTTAACTTGATAGTTAATTGAATTTTCATTGACATGAGAAAAAAAAATGTTGGCCCAAAGTCTACCCCCAAATCTTGCTTGCTTTCTCCCTGTTGCCTCTGTCACGTCCTCTTACAGACAAAGCAAATATAATTAACTGAGTTGCTGGTCATTTGTAGCAGGTTGCCTTGCCCTTGTGCAGAATTTTCATCTACAATATGTGGCATTTAACACAAGTTCAGTGCTTACTGCTTGTCTGCTAGATGTTGTGACTCTTCCAGGAAGTTTGAATTAAACACCACTTTTTTCAGCCTCCTCAGCCTTTTTATCTCCAAGTCTCGTAAGACATTAAGTCCAACACTTTCGCAGTTTCTTGAATGTACTTGATCCCAGGAGCCTTGGTTAGTGTTGTTAGCTACACCTCAACACCATGCAGCTTTCAGCACACACAAGATATAGAAGAGCTTTGGAGAGATCACACTGGCACACAATGAATAAGGGGAGACGTGTACAGTACTAAACATTTCCTATAAAGCATCCTTGTCATTATTCAAGCTTGTCAAAACAAACCCCCATCCAGAAAAATATTTTTCGTATTTCCTTTGAAAACAAAAATAGATTTCCCTTTTTGTTCTTTCATCATTTTTTCTCACCTCATTTTCTGAAACAAGTCCAATTCACTTCCCACTTCCCCTTTCCTATTTATTTGAGTATGTAACCTGATTGGACAGGGAGGTGACCTAGAGGAAATCAGTGGTGGCTCTCAGAAAGAGTCCCAAATGGGAGAGAGAAGATGATTTTGCAAGAACATGGTTTTTATTATAAATTGTTCTCTTTGTAAGCTCTCTCTTTACAATGAAAAAAAATCATGTATTGATTTCCTTGAGAATTTGCGATTCAACGCACAATCTGATCATGCTCTGCTAGCCAGGCTTAGGTTCCTGGAAGAAAGAGAATGGGCAGAGAAGGGAAAAGCAGTAAAGAGGAATAACTCATCTGATGATCAAAGGAAGAGATACTTGATTTTTTAAAAAGTTATTTATTTATTTGTGGCTGCACTGTGTCTTCGTGGCTGTGCGTGGGCTTTCTCTAGTTGCAGTAAGCGGGGGCTACTCTTTGTCGCGGTGCGCGGGCTTCTCATTGCAGTGACTTCTCTTGTTGCGGAGCACAGGCTCTAGGCGCGCAGGCTCAGTAGTTGTGGCTCACGAGCTTAGTTGCTCCACGGCATGTGGGATCTTCCCAGACCAGGGCTAGAATCCATGTCCCCTGCAGTGGCAGGAGGATTCTTAACCACTGCGCCACCAGGGAAGCCCGAGATACTTGATTTTTTAAAAAAGTGATAAATGTATGAATTAATTTACCATATTCTTGACATTTATCTTGAAAAAGCAGCAGTTCTATAGGTTATAACAGACCCACAAATCACGCTGGGGGCAGGGAAGTCATCAGCCTGAATTGCCAGAGTTAACAGGCTTTTAACCCCAGAGGCTCACAGAAGTGAACCCAACACTAAATCACTCTGAGACCAAGAGGGAAATTCTCTGTGAAAAGTCATCTCCCTCCCGTCTGTCAGCCCTACTCCTGCTCCTTCAAGCCGGCCTGACACAGCAGGCTCTACCCCTCAATGGCCCAGCAACCTGGGGCCCATCTGGCTGGCGTCATCCCAACTCGCTCCCATCCCAGTTTTGTCTAAATCCTGTTCTTAAAAGAAGTCTCCAACTTCTTATGATTCTAACCTTCTCCTTTAGGTTTTTTGTTTTCTGTCAAGGACTTTGGTACAGCTTCCTCATCTGTGAAATGAGTATTATAGTAACAAGTTTCCAGGGTTGTTGTGGGACCTGATGATGATGACAATGATAAGAATAAGAATGATACTGCCAAGTAACACTGATGGAGTGGTTCCTACAAGCCAGATACGAGGCTGACTATTACAAAAATTAACACGTTTGATTCTCATAGCAACCCTAGGAAGTAAATATTTACCAAACGAAGAAATGGAGACACAGATAAGTAACCTACCAAAGGTTACATGACTAGAAAGAGGGGGGACTGACTATAAACCTGTGCTCACTACAATGTTAACTGCTCACAAGAGTAGGAGAGAAGGGAACAATCCTATCCATAACCCCAGCCCAAAAGTAGAGCAGGGAGGCCATTGAATGAGTTGGTCTAAAGTGGAAAGGGCTAAAGGTTAAATTTGTGTCCGAGTCCTTGAGCAAGAATGGAAATTCAAAGGATAGGATTAGGGTCATAAAGTGGAAATGAGAATTTGATTTAGGGCTGAATGGAGGCAGGAGAGGACAGAGAGCAAGCTGGCTCATCTCTGAAGCCACTCTGATTGCTTGGTCCCTGATGTTTTTTTTTAATTTTTAAAAACTTTTTTATTATGGAAAATTTCAAACATATACCAAAGTGGAAGGAGTAGTGTAATAACTCCCCATGAATCCATCAGTTAGCTTCAAAAATTATCAACACATGGCCAATCTCATCTCACCATGATGTCTTAATATGCTAGACAAACCTTTCCAGCTCATGGCTTTGTGTACCTGAGTTTCCACTGGTCCAAAATATGACCCTCTATTCTTTGAGACGTCTCCAGGATGCTCCAAAATTAGTATTGCATCAGACTAATTTATTCTCAAAATGTGATGAAATTCCACAGTGGGTTTTTACATGGCAGTAACTGACATAGAGAAACTGTATTTTATGTATGTAGGTTAATCACCAAGTCTCTGGAACCCACCACAGAAAATGAAGTCCAAAACGGTGTTAGCTGTCAGGTATGACTTTGAGTAAGAAAGATGAGAGCCATAGAAAGTCACTGATGGAAGAGACCTACCTCAGTGTTCCCCACCTCATGTCACTTCCCACAGAGCCCCAGAGCCATCTCTCTAACGCCTTTCTCTCCATTTCATCTCTCAGTTTGGAATCAACCAGAGACTCCCACAGGATTAGATCCAAACCCCTTTATGGGGCCACAGGCTTGTCATGACTTGGCCACTTATCTTCACCCAATGACTGCTGGCCTCACTCATTCACTCTTTCTCTTATCCGTTATATACCAGTAGGCCTAAGTGGCGAGCAACACCAGACCCAACCTCTGCCAGACCCAGTCTTACACACTAATGGAGGAAAGTGTGTCAGGCAAATAGATGTAAAGTTACAACTCGGATATGGGCTATGAAGGAGAAATGCAGTATTGTGGAAGTATATAATAAAATATTACTGGGCATGGACATCAGGGAAGGCTTCCCCAGCCAAGAGACACTTGAGCTGAGATCTGAAGGATGAAGGTGTGAACTAAGTGAAGTCAAAAAGGAAGACAGGGGCTTCCCTGGTGGTGCAGTGGTTGAGAGTCCGCCTGCTGATGTAGGGGACATGGGTTTGTGCCCCGGTCCAGGAAGATCCCATGTGCCATGGAACAGCTGGGCCCGTGAGCCATGGCCACTGAGCCTGCACGTCCAGAGCCTGTGCTCTGCAATGGGAGAGGCCACAACAGTGAGAGGCCCGCGTACCGCAAAAAAAAAAAAAAAAAAAAAAAAAAAAAAAAACAAAGGAAGACAGTCCAGGCAACAACAAGACCAGCAGCAGGAGAAAGCATGTTAAGTAGAAGACTATCACTCTATCTCAAGAGCAAGGAGGGCATAGTAAGTGATTAGAGAGGGAATCAGAAAAACACTGGATTGCTTTAAACCAGGGATGGGCTTTGGAAAGGGGTGTCAGGAGGGTAGAGATAATCAGATTACCATTTTGAGATCATCCTGGCTGCAATGAGAAAACAAGATCGAAAGGAATCCAAGCAGGCCAGAAAGTACATACAACTATAGCCCAGGAAAGAGATAACTGTATCCTGAATTAAAGTGATGTAAATGTGACGAGCAGAGAAAACTGTCAGTACATGATGATGGGCTAGATACAGGGTGGAGGGGGGAGAAGGAGGTGTCATGGATGCCTTCTGGGTCTTTGGCTCCTACAACAGGAAGGATGATGATGTCACGCACAGAGACAGGTAACACTGGAACAAGACCAGGTGTGAACGGAGGTGGGCAGGTTTCGATAGGCTGTTTTCTTTCCTGCCTCCGACAAAATCTCATTGTTTCCTTTTTTCACAACAGAGTTTCTGAGCCTCCCATTTTGTGGTTCATGATCAGTGATGTGTTCACAGCCCCTCACAGATAAAATGCTAGTTTAAACACTAAGGCTATTGTCCCTATTTCTAGGTTCCCCTATCTGGGATGTCCTTTTTCACTGGTTAATTTCTTCTCATCCTCTAAAACCCAGCATAGACATCCAAGTACCCTTCCTTATCCCAGGTACTCTTTTGCTTTTTGTATTCATGACAATCTCAATTTGAAATTTTCTATTCTGTGCCTTTGTGCAGGAGATGCTAAGCTCCTCAGAATCAGGAATACGATGTTGATTCATATCTGTACCCTCACCAGCTAGCACAGCATGTGACAAACAGTTGACGTACCACAACTTGCTTCTCATTTACAGATGAAGAAAAAAGGAGGGATGGAGCAGTGATGTGACTTTCTCAGAGTTACCTACGGGATGATGACAGAGTTAGGACTCGAATTCAGGTCTCCTTGCTCAAGAGCAATCACCTCCCAATACCTCACACTGTACTTTCTGCCTGTGACTGCTACCCTGATGTAAGGTAAGGGCTGGAATCATTGCTGTTGATGGGGCTGCTCATGAGTCCAAGATGTGAAGTATAGCTAGAGCCATGATCTGGGAATCATGAAAATGAGAATTGTGAATTGCAACTCTCCAATGAGCTGACCATTCTGTTGTCAAGTTATGAACCTTGTACCACTTGGAGATTCTATAAAAGCTTGAATGAGGAAGATATTTGGCAAGTGGGAGAAAGGAAGCCATGGATTTTTGCAGCAAATCATTTGTGTCTCATTGCACTTGAGAAATGAGGAAGGGAAGAAGAAAAACAATGTAACTGTGACGGGGTCAGAGAGGTAATGGCCAATCAAGTTCTTTCAAAGGATTCCACTGGAAGCAAGACTTTGGCGGCATTGTTTCCTGGAATGAAGAGCTACAGAGTTAAAAGGGGCCCAAAATCCACAGAAGCCACATGTTGAGCTCCCACTAGTGCAGCTGTTGAAACTGCAGAGGGTAAAAGTTTTTCCTTCCCACACCCAGAAGAACCTTCCTTTTTTCCCCCTGTAGCTAAGCATGCATATATGCTAGACCATTATACAGTAGTGAAAATTTGTCCTCCGAGGTATCCAGGTATAATTTTCAAAAAGTTAAAAACATAATTCTCATACAGATATATAGTGAGCACATGTTCAAGATATATTTAACTCACTAATAAGGAGACAGGCAAGATGGCAAAGCTGGTTCAAAGGCAGATACATGAAACTGATGCAACTATAGTCAGTTAAAAAAAAAAAAAGAATGCTGGACTAAGGCTGCTACATTAGATACAAAATTATATAAGGTTCCACAGACCAACAAAACCATAATCTTGGGAGTTATCTTCTTTCTGGACACAAATCATTTCCATCTCTACTGTCCAAAACCCATTTGTACTCTATCAGTTTCCTGCATGTTAACACCTAACTTTACCATGTCTAGACCCTAATCAATCATGAATAATAATCAAACAAAGTTACCTTCCCATAGAGTGAGATAGGTCATGTTAGACACTGAAAGGACACATAGTTTTTGTTTTGCCTGGTTTCTAAGTTTTGGGTAAATTTTCTTAACAAAAGGTTTACAGGAAGGGAAATAATATATCCATCGGTATTCCAAGATACACAAAGTATATCTTGAGTGACTAAGGGAAATAGGGGTGGTAGAGGGGAGAAGAAGGAAAAAGGATCAGGCTCCAGAGATCGCTGTTTTAAAATCTTCTGCCTGGAGGCTTCTACTCAGAAAACAATCAACCCAGCCTTGAGCATTTTGACCTCAGATCTCCTGCTGATGAAGATTTGAATGATGCCCTTCTTCACATATCTCAGCCGCTGGCTAAGTGCTATAGATTGCAAAGGCATTTCATCAGGTTGGCTGGTTCAGCCATTCATTACATTTTACTTCATTCATTTATTTATTCATTCATTCATGGCCAGGCACTGTGTTCAGTGCTGGAGACAAAGCCAAGGATAAAGGGACATAGTTACCGCTCTCATGGAATTCACATTCTGATGGTGGCTGAGATAAATAAGAAAAGAGTAAACAAATACACAGACTGTTAATGAATTGCAAGAGTGGTATCAATAAAGGAAGTAAATCACTTTCTGTGATGGAGAACAGTTAAGTGGGACCAGCTTTGGGTAGGCTGGTCATTGAGACCTCTCTGAAGAGGCAGCATTTCAACAGAGGCCTGAGAGGTGAGAAGGTGCCAGCCATGAGCAGAGCCAGGGCAGGGGTGCTTCAGGCACTGGGAACCTCGAGTGCAGAGGCCATGAGGCTGATGGGGGCCTTGTGTGTTCTGGAACCTATCTGAAGTCCAGTGGAGGGGGGGTGGGGGGCAGAGTCGGGGGATGTGGGGTAAGCGAGGCAGAGAGTGACACAAGGAAAAAATGGAAAGGTGGACGGAGGCTAGACCATGAATATCTCTGCAGGACGCAGTAAGAAATGCTGAATTTGTTCTAAAAACAACATAAATCCATTAAATAGTTTTGCTCAGTGGAGCAACTCAATTTGTATTTAAAATTGCCATTCTAACTGCTATGCAGAGATTGGATTAGGGTGCTGGGGGTGTCAGGGAAGGCTTAAAATAGGAAGAGCATTTGGGATTTCACTGTGGTAGTTTAGGCAGGATATGATAAAAGCTATAAACCAACACAATGACTGTGGACATGATGAACAGTGGGTGATTTTGAGATGCACTTTGAAGGTAGGAGCATGCTGGGCCTTGCTGTGGAACGTGGAAGATAAGAAAGGAGGGAAGCAAGAGTGACTCCCAGGCTTATGTAACAGTGCACAATAGCACCATTTACTGAGATGGGTAAGATGGAGGGTAGGGGAAGGGTGGAAGGCAGGGCTGAGATGATTTGGGCAGGGAGTAATCGAGAATTCCATTTTGGACTAAGTTTCCAAGTTCAAGTGGATTAGAACACATCCAGGTTGAGATGTCAAATAAGCAACTGGATGTAAGTCTGGAGCTCAAGTAGGAGGTCTGGGCTTGAGGTATCAATTAAGTCTCAGCATACACATGCTCTCTAAGTCTCTGAGAAGAGAGAATCCCCAAGTAAAAGTGCAAAGAGACAAGTGGGCCCAGATCCGAGAGACATGTATTAATATGCAGGAGGTAAATAAACGGTGTAAAAGGTTCAGTATTTCCATGTCTCTCCTAACTTTTATTGAAATCACCCAGCCATAACATGATTTAGTCTGTTTCCACTGTGGAACATTCTTAGTCACTGCTGTCAATCTGATTTGTGAGTTACTAGATACAAAGACTGTCAGGTGATTTCAAGTCTGTATATCTTGGAAACGTTCTCTATCTCCCACTTGACATCACTGAATTCCCAAGAAAATAACACAGATGGGCTGCCAAACATCTTTCTGGTACCCTCTTTCTTGTCCATCCACAGCTCTACTGAAGGAAGCAGGTAGGGAGTGTGAAGATCCAGGTCACAAGACCGGTGGGGAAACTATTCCTTACCTCTTCTTCTTCAAGTAGAATGAGCCGAACCACAACGATGTGAATTGCATTGCCAATGCTTGGGTTATGGAACAACCCGGTGACCTAGAGTCAGAAACGGAAAACCATTAGCCTCACATGAACAGAGAACAGATAAATGCTGGAGGAGGGGAAAAAACAGAACTGTAATGTACTTGAAATAATTCCTTATCTTATAGATCAGGAATTTTTGGTGGAGTGCAAAGATGAGTGAGATACGGCCATGTGGGAAAGCAGGAAGCATTACAAGGCAAAATGGAAGCTTCAAATTAGGGGTCCTTAACTTTATTCCAATTCTAGCTCCAACTACCTTGAAGAAATCATGTTCTAGTTCTTTGTCTCAGTTTCCTCATTTGTGAACTTATATAAATCAGTGAGGAAAAAATCATACTAAAATGACTGAGTCACTTGATAAGTAACTAGTAGAAAATGTACATGATAAATTATAAGTATTCCTAGGATACATGTTTTTAAGAGAAAGAATAATTTGTCCTTAATTATCTAGGCATGGAATATATTTATAAATATAACTACAAATATATACATATATATATATAATATATAACATATAATATATATAATATATAATATATATATAATATGTAATATATATAATATATAATATATATAATATATAATATATATATAATATATATATATATTAAAAGGACCAGGGAATTCCCTGGCAGTCCAGTGGTTAGGACTCTGTGCTTTCAGGGCCAAGGGCCCAGTTCAATCCCTGGTCGGGGCACTAAGATCCTGCAAGCTGTGCAGCCAAAAAAATAAAACATAAAAAAATTAAAAACATAAAGGGATCAAAAGAAGGTCTCTTATTTGGGGGATGGAGCATCTCTAGTGGTATCTATTCACCAGCTGCCCCTGTCCCCACGTGGTCTGACGTACCATGTTCATGATGGTGAGGATATAGGACTCCACATTCTCGCTCCCATGGTACTCAATCATCTTCGTGTCGGCCACCACCAGTGTCTCCACCCACCTCTCCTTGCTGATGGAACGCCGAGAGAGGCTTCTGCCTGGCAACTTGTTCCTCTCCCACTTCTCTCGCTGTAGTTCTTGCTTCTGGGAGGTGCCAAGACTGTCTAAACATTAATCAGAAGATAGGGGGTTCATTCTCTATCTCTCTCACATATTACTCACTTATGTTTATAAAGATGCAAGGCTGTAAGTTTAAGTTATGTTTAATAATGCATGAATACAACGTTCTTATCTATTTGACTGGAATGGAAGAAGAGATCAGTTTAAATGAATATGACCAAGATAAGTGAAATTGGAATATGACAGGGAGGTTCAAATGTACTGCTCTGAAATAATTATAACCTGTTTCATTAAATAGGTCCCTCATTAAAAAAATATTATAATCAAAAATGGGAACTTTCTTCTCCTTCTCCGGCTCCTCCTCCTCTAAATTATTCAGGGCTTAATGAACGCCAGGCAGGGTACTACTATGCTTTAAAATGCTAAGTTGCAGGACCTCCCTGGTGGTCCAGTGGTTAGGACTCTGCACTCCCAGTGCAGAGGGCCTGGGTTCCATCCCTGGTCAGGGAACTAGATCCTGCATGCTGCAACTAAAGGTCCTGCATGCAGCAACGAAGATCCTGCATGCCTCAACTAAGACCCAGTGCAGCCAATAAATAAATAAATATATATTTTAAAAAATGCCAAGTTGTTTATCCTCATGAATATCTGAGGTGCATACTGCTATCTCCATCTTGCAAATGCAGAAACTGATGCTCAAAGTGGTTGGTTAAATAACTCCCCAAAGTCACACAGCCCATAACATCCGTGGAAGATCCAGGATTTTCTATGCCCTAAAATCATGCATTTTCATATACACCACACTGCCTCCCACAGAGTAAATATGCAGAAAATTGCAGAAATGTAAGCTGGAAAAGCTGCATGTAGTTCAGGATATCCTACTTCATGAAGGTATTTTTAAAAAGCTGGAAAAGATCTAGCGAAGCACAGTAAAACTCTCAAGGTGACTCACAGGTTTAAGTATGGAAAAGACAATATAGGAGGATCATAGTCTGGAAGGCAAAACCCAGAAGAGGCTATAGAATCATGAAGAGAATTAGAATCATTCTCAAACTCCCAGAAGTTTGAGAAGCAACTCCTTGAAACCTGAAAGAGGTCTATTTAAAACCAAAATAAGAATAAAGTGCTACTTCACACATGGGGAAGCTTAACCCAAGTGGTGATCAAGTCTAAAAGGTTTCAATGGGCTCAGAATGGTTTAGAGAGTTCACAAAAGATCAATTTACCAAAAGAGTAAATAAGGAAAGGAGCCTGGGATGATGGAGAAACAGAGTCCCAGTCTTTGAACATTTCTATCAGGAAGACAGCCACACACCTGCTACCTACTCTCATCGGCACCCTGGACCGCTGGCCAGGTCAGAACAGGAGAGCAGAACAGCAAAGCTCACGCCCCCTTCCTCCTCTCTGGTGATGGCCACCCAGCCTCAGCTTGAATACTTCTGGGGCTGGGGCCACACACCAACTCACAGTTCTCTCCTCCAGTGAGCTGGAACCTCCTCCCTGGCATTTCCACTTATTAGTCTGGTCCTGTTCTTCCGAGCCGTCTAGAGCCACACCTCCTCCTGATGCCCTGCCTCAGACATGGAATAGGGACAACTAAAACCATATCCTCTCCTCTCCCTACAGTGCTCTCTGGATTGTACAGCTGATTACACTGGTTTGCTATGTAACCCATCCTGGTTCCTCAGTTTTGCTTTCTATGTGAAGTTAGAACACACTAAACTGAGTAATATTTACAAAAGAAATGACACATGACCATAGGGCTAAATAAATTCAAATTCTATTATTGTGAGTTTTCCTTGAAAATAATAAAGCTGTACTTTGATATGAGACCTTTGAAAAATAATTCAGGATTGCAGAAATCTTAGAGGGAAGTGCTGTGAAGACTTACAAATGGGGAGACGGTTAACCCCTCATCTGCGGTAGAACAACTTGCAATCTTCCTTCTCCACTTACTTTGCATGGATAAGTGTGACTTCCCTAAGGACTCTCCAGAGAGTTGATTGATGGTTTCTAACTCAACCCCTACTGACCTCCTGTCTCTCACCCTTTCATCTTTTTTTGAAGCTCATGGGAACATTTTCAAACTACAACCTGTTTCCAAATCTCTCTGCACAAGCCAGGGAATCAGCCACCCTGAGCCCAGGTGGAGTCTGGGCTTCTGGGAGGGGTGTCAGCAGGCTGGGACAAGTAGAGGAACCTTACCAACATGGGTGAGGTGCAGTCTCCTTCTCTCGGTCTCCTGTCCTTGCCGTGTGGGGATGGGTCTCCTCCAAGGTGCAAGGATGCTCAGTGCTCTCCACAAGCTCACCTACCCGGGCAACTCAGTGCTCTCACAAAGCCCTTGGTCACACGGTCCCCTCCTCTCCCTTGGCTCCACAGACTCTGCATCCCTTCCCTGGGTGCTGGCCCCCTCATATAGCCCTCAGCTCACTGCAGTTGGCAGACACCGTGCAATGTGCAGCCCTTTCATTCAAGAGGACCCTGTGCTCCAGGCTGCAGCCTTGGATCCCTGGCTGGCTGTGGTTCCCCCTTCCCACCTCCTCAGGCCCAAACGTGTCTAAGGTCAGGAATGGCAGGAGGCCAGCACAGGTAAGACACTGGTAGAATAAAGGCAATTTCTCTGCTTCTCCCAGTCCTTTCTTTCTTTCCTCACTTCTCCTTCTCTACTCTCCCTCCTCTACCTTTTATCTCCTTGATATTAAGAAACAGAGTTTAAAGCCCATCAGGTTCTCTTCATTTTTCCAGCAAATAGGTGAGTCATTCAGTAAATGGTCTTGCAGGAGGAAACATGGAAATGAGAGACGGGGTCTGGAAAAGACATATATCAAAAAGTTTTCAACAAGACCTACACCAAGCACGTGCTAAAGGCCAGATCCTGTGCTAAGCACTCTATACACAATGCTTCATTCATGGTGCCAGCAAATCCATCTGATAAGCCCTAATATTATCACCGTAGTACAGATGAGGAAACCAAAGCTCAAAGAGGTTAAGTAATTTTCCCAGAGTCACGTAGTAAACCACAGAGCCTAGATCCAGCCAAGTCTGTCTGATGACAGCAACAACAAACACGTATGGACCAGGGCAAGCCTTACTCTACCTTCCTAGGAATAGAGGCAAAGAAATAAGCGACAAGATCTTTGCACTTATGTGACAGTCAATCTAATTGTGGGTAAGATAACAAGAACATATGAAAATGTCATGATCAGGTTTCAAATAATTCCCAAGGAGAGAGATATCAGTTCTACTGCAGATAGTGCCAGAAGTGGTGGGATTTGAATTGGGCCCTGTTGGGACTGAGTTGGGAGACAGGACTGTACATATCTAGGCTGACTTTGCTTGAGTCCTGAGGAAGTCATCCCAGACTTGGCTAAGAAATTTTATAAACTACAAGAAGTCAGCCCCACACATTTATCTTCAAGGCCTGATGACAAAGCCAGACAGTCCTTCGGGGGCAGGTGAGGTGCCAGCAATTCTGGGAAGCTCCTATCTCCCCAACCCCCACTCCCTGCCCCTCAAACACACACACATATTATCTTAGCTCAGACTGCCACAACGAAATACCATCAACAGAAATTTACTTTCTCACGGTCCTGGAAGCTGGAAGATCAAGATGCCAGCATGGTCAGGCTCTGGTGAGACCTCTTTTCCTGGCTCGCAGACAGCTACCTTCCCACTGTGTGCATGTGGAGAGAGAGAGGGATCTCTTTTTCATCCTCTTCTCATATGGCCACCAATCCAATTGGATTAGGACCCCACCCTTATGATTTCATTTAACCTTAGTTTCCTCCTAAAAACCCTATGTCCAAATACAGTCACACTGGGGGTTAGAGCTTCAACATGGGAAATTCAGGAGGACACAGTCCATTCCATATCACACACATGCTGTTTAGAGATCCCTCTTCTGGGCTGGGATAGCTTCTGAGCACTTTCTACCCGGCTGTGATATCCTGCTGCTTGGGGAATGTCCAGTGAGGCTTTAAGTACCTAAAGGGCCAGAGCTCCATTAGCTTTGTATCCAGTGCCTAATACTGTGCTTGGCAAACAGTGACACCCAATAAATGCTAGATGCATGGGTGAAGGAAAAACTAAAGATGAACTGGAACAGATTTATGAATCACAAATAAAGAAGAACTGTAAGAGTTGTTTACTTTTCTCCCTGAGAGGACTGTTTCAGTTAGAGGATTCTCCACGCTGAGATTGGGAAATGTTTGTTTTAAGGGAAGAAGTCTAGCCAAGTGGGCAGTGTAAGTACAGATGATTTCCTGTCCTGACACAGGACTGACTTCCCTAAACCGGAAGCTAAGGAAGAGCAGGGATGTGTCCAGGGTCCACTGAGATGTCCAGAACACCCTGAACACTAGCACAGCAGAGGCCCTGAAGATCCCTGGAAAATACAAATAATTCAGCTTTTTTTTTTTTTTTCTCCTTTCCCAAATGCTTTAGGCAGCTCTTCACAAAGCTCGCTCTCATTTAGAGCTTTCTCAGGTAGCGGAACATTTAACTGCCGTCTCTCTCTTAGACTCAGGGTCATCTTCAGACAGGAACAGACCAAGCCTTGAGGAAGTTGCCTGGAGGCAGCTCGAGTATTATCAGGTAGCAGGGAAAGTGAACACAGAACAGAAGACTCTGGAAATTATAGTTTCCTGTACTTTCAAGGGTGCCTTTTTAGCACAATGGTAGCTTCTAGAAGCTACCTCTTCTGCTTAGGGAGTTGCTCCAGGCTCTGTCTCCTACCCCAACTCAACTCTTCCCTCATCTGGATTCTCTTCTGCTGCCTCATTCGCAGAGCTCCCACGGAGAAGGAGGATTTCTGACTAGCTTAGAACTGTTTACCATTAATTGGAAACTGGCCATGAATTGTACCGACTGCCAGGTTTGAGATCCAGTTTCCCCCAAGAAGATCCTCTCAAGTTAATCTTTGCCAGGCCACACTCTATAGCTTCCAGATAAGTGAGACCTAGTACCCTTGTTCCCATCTTCCTGCCACCAGCATGAGTGAGTCTCCTGAAACACAACTCAGCAAGAACACAAACACTAATGGCCACCTCTGACAGAGCAACTATCAAGAGTCAGGCCTGTGATGAACATTTTTTCATATCTGACATTTATTACAGCCACCCTTCTGTATCCACAGGGAATTGGTTCCAGGAGCCCCTGCAGATGCCAATATCCATGAATATTCAAGTCATTTATATACAATGAAATCATATTTGCATATAGTCTATGTACATCCTCCTGTATACTTTAAATAGTCTCTAGCTTACTTGTAATACCTAATATAATGTAAGTGCTATGTAAATAGTTATAAATACAATAACATGCTATACAAATAGTTGCCAGTGAAAAACAAATCCAAATATTGCTTTCTGGAATTTTCTGGATTTTTTTTTTCTGGAGTATTTTCCATCCAAGGTTGGCTGAATCTGTGGTTGGCTGAACAGTCAGATATGGAGGGCCAACTGTATTTAATTCTCAACAAGTTTTGAGGTAAGTCTTATTATTGCCAATTTTAAGTGAGAAAAATGAGATTTGAAGAGGTTATATTTATTCAGATTTGTTCCAAGTCTCATAGCCACTAAGCAGCAGGTGAGCATTTTAGGTTAGTTAGTCTGAATCTTATTTAGATTGGTGGCATAGAGATGGGGGTGGAATTTCCAGGCATCACTTGCCTGGAAAAGGGAAGAAGAATGTCTTAAGTCTGACAGGGCCTAGACACCTTGTCCAGGCGCACTGTTGACTCACTCCCTATGGGCCTGGCCTGAACCACTTCTGCACTGAGCCACTGGCAAGTCCCGTGACCATGGACAAGTGTTCTCATCACTGGTCCCCCCAACTCCACCCCAATGTAATGAGGAAAATGAATTGAACTCCTACTTTAAAATTTTATTTCACTTACGGAACTCTTTCTTCAAACAAAGATTATGCAAAAAGCAAAGAAAAGAAAGTGGCTCTGATCACTGGATTGTGGCAGATGACCCTGAGGGGGATTCCACACAACACAACTTTAAGCCACTAGATACCACCATCTCTCAGGGACCTGTCAGCTCTGGTGTTGTCAGAGTTGAGCCAACACACCTTTCCATTGCCCATGCACAACTGTCAGCAGTTTGCTGCCATCACATACTTGCAACCAGATCCCCTTCCTGGCAGAACACTGTGGCTTTTCCCAACGGAGCTGAAGGTCAATGCTGGAGCCATGTCCGTTAGCAATGATGGCTGAGCTGCCAGACATGTTCATCTCTTCAGGCTGGCTGTGGATAGATTTAAAATGCCTCAGCTTTTGCACAGCAAAGGAAACCATAAACAAGACCAAAAGAAAACCCTCAGAATGGGAGAAAATATTTGCAAATGAAGCAACTGACAAAGGATTAATCACCAAAATTTACAAGCAGCTCATGCAGCTCAATAACAAAAAACAAACAACCCAATCCAAAAATGGGCAGAAGACCTAAATAGACATTTCTCCAAAGAAGATATACAGATTGCCAACAAACATATGAAAGGATGCTCAATATCACTAATCAGTAAAGAAATGCAAATCAAAACTGCAATGAGATATCATCTCACACCAGTCAGAATGGCCATCATCAAACACTCTAGAAACAATAAATGCTGGACAGGGTGTGGAGAAAAGGGAACCCTCTTGCATTGTTGGTGGGAATGTAAATTGATACAGCCAATATGGAGAATAGTATGGAGGTTCCTTAAAAAACTAAAAATAGAATTACCATACAACCCAGCAATCCCACTACTGGGCATATACCCCGAGAAAACCATAATTCAAAAAGAGTCATGTACCAAAATGTACATTGCATCCCTATTTAAAATAGCCAGGACATGGAAGCAACCTAAGTGTCCATCAACACATGAACGGATAAAGAAGATGTGGCACATATATACAATGGAATATTACTCAGCCATAAAAAGAAACGAAATTGAGTTATTTGTAGTAAGGTGGATGGACCTAGAGTCTGTCATACAGAGTGAAGTAAGTCAGAAAGAGAAAAACAAATACTGTATTCTAACACATATATATGGTATCTAAGAAAAAAAAAAAGGTCATGAAGAACCTAGGGATAAGACAGGAATAAAGACACAGACCTACTAGAGAATGGACTTGAGGATATGGGGAGGGGGAAGAGTAAGCTGTGACAAAATGAGAGAGTGGCATGGACATATATACACTACCAAACATAAAATAGATAGCTAGTCGGAAGCAGCTGCATAGCACAGGGTGATCAGCTCGGTGCTTTGTGACCACCTAGAAGGGTGGGATAGGGAGTGTGGGAGGGAGGGAGATGCAAGAGGGAAGAGATACGGGAACATATGTATGTGTATAACTGATTCACTTTGTTATAAAGCAGAAACTAGCACACCACTGTAAAGCAATTATACTCCAATAAAGATGTTAAAAAAAAAAAAGGCTCAGCCAGGGAGCTTATTTTCACTAAAAAAAAAAAAAAAGTTTACCTCATTCACTGGGGACTAAAAATATTTTTACACTTCGGTAATAGACTATCCATTTCTCAAAACTGGTCACTATTAAAGTAAAACAGCTGTCTTTAAAGACACACAAGTGCAGTTACATAAACTAAGTGTTAGTAACTAGTATACGTCAAAACAAGACCCCCCCAGGTTTAGGATTGTGGACATAAATAAGAGAACCTGAAAAAATAAAATGAAAAATACTCTCCAAAGGCTGACTGGTCTTGTCTTACAAAGTCCTAACTTTATTCAGAACATGCCAAAAAAACAACAAAAAAAGAGGAAATGATGGACCATTTTGGAAATGGGAAACTTCCCAAAATAACAACATAATCAAGTCAAGTATAAGTGAAAGGGAGGGTTTAAGATCTCTCTGGAGAGTCAATCAGAAAGAGAATTTATAAAACAATTTAATCCATTAGTATATTATTTAATTAAATAATTTAATTTTTAACATCTTTATCTGAGTATAACTGCTTTACAATGGTGTGTTAGTTTCGGCTTTATAACAAAGTGAATCAGCTATACATATATCCCCATATCTCCTCCCTCCTGCGAATCCCTCCCACTCTCCCTATCTCACCTCCCTAGGTGGTCACACAGCACCGAGTTGCTCTCCCTGTGCTATGTGGCTGCTTCCCACCAGCTATCCATTTTACATTTGGTAGTATATATAAGTCCATGCCAGTCACTCACTTCGTCCCAGCTTACCCTTCCCCCTCTCTGTGTCATCAAGTACACTCTCTACATCTGCGTCTTTATTCCTGTCCTGACCCTAGGTTCTTCAGAAATTTTTTGCTTCCTTTTTTTTAGACTCCATATAAATGTGTCAGCATACAGTATTTGTTTATCTCATTCTGACTTACTTCACTCTGTATGGCAGACTCTAGGTCCATCCACCTCACTACAAACAACTCAATTTTGTTTCTTTTTATGGCTGAGTAATCCATTGTATATATGTGCCACATCTTCTTTATCCATTCATCTGTCAATGGACACTTAGGTTGCTTCCATGTCCTGGCTATTGTAAATAGAGTTACAATGAACATTGTGGTACATGTCTCTTTTTGAATTATGGTTTTCTCAGGGTATATGCCCAGTAGTGGGATTGCTGGGTCATATGGTAGTTCTATTTGTAGTTTTATAAGGAACCTCCATGCTGTTCTCCAAAGTGGCTGTATCAATTTACATTCCCACCAACGGGGCAAGAAGGTTCCCTTTCTCCACACCCTCTCCAGCATTTATTGTTTGTAGATTTATTGATAATGGCCATTCTGACTGGTGTGAGGTGATACCTCATTGTAGTTTTGATTTTCATTTCTCTAATGATTAGTGATGTTGAGCATTCTTTCCATGTGTTTATTGGCAATCTGTATATCTTCTTTGGAGAAATGTCTATTTAGGTCTTCTGCCCATTTTTGGATTGGGTTGTTTCTTTTTCCGATATTGAGCTGGATGAGATGCCTGTAAATTTTGGAGACTAATACTTTGTCAGCTGCTTCATTTGCAAATATTTTGTCCTATTCTGAGGGTTGTCTTTTCGTCTTGTTTATGGTTTCCTTTGCTGTGCAAAAACTTTTAAGTTTCATTAGGTCCCATTTGTTTATTTTTCTTTTTATTTCCATTTCTCTAGGAGGTGGGTCAAAATGGATCTTGCTGTGATTTATGTCAGAGAGTATTCTGCCTATATTTTCCTCTAAGAGTTTTACAGTGTCTGGTCTTACATTTAGGTCTTTAATCCATTTTGAGTTTATTTTTGTGTATGGTGTTAGACAGTGTTCTAATTTCATTATTTTACATGTAGCTGTCCAGTTTTCCCAGCACCACTTATTGAAGAGGCTGTCCTTTCTCCACTGTACATTCCTGCCTCCTTTATCAAAGCTAAGGTGACAATATATGCGTGGGTTTATCTCTGGGCTTTCTGTCCTGTTCCATTGATCTATATTTCTGTTTTTGTGTCAGTACCATACTGTCTTGATTACTGTAGCTTTGTAGTATAGTCTGAAGTGAGGGAGTCTGATTCCTCCTGCTCCGTTTTTCTTTCTCAAGATTGCTTTGGCTATTCAGGGTCTTTTGTGTCTCCATACAAATTGTGAAATTTTTTGTTCTAGTTCTGTGAAAAATGTCATTTGTAGTTCTATAGGGATTGCATTGACTGTGTAGATTACTTTGGGTAGTACAGTCATTTTCACAATGTTGATTCTTCCAATCCAAGAACATGGTATATCTCTCCATCTGTTTGTATCGCCTTTAATTTATTTCATCAGTGTCTTATAGTTTTCTTCATACAGGTCCTTTGTCTCCTTAGGTGGGTTTATTCCAAGGTATTTTATTCTTTTTGTTGCGGTAAATGGGAGGTTTTCCTTAATTTCTCTTTCAGATTTTTCATCATTAGTGTATAGGAATGCAAGAGATTTCTGGGCATTAATTTTGTATCCTGAAACGTTACCAAATTCATTGATTAACTCTAGTAGTTGCTGGTAGAGTCTTTAGCATTCGCTATGTATAGTATCATGTCACTTGCAAACACTGACATCTTTACTTCTTGTTTTGCACTTTGGATTCCTTTTATTTCTTATTCTTCACTGATTGCCGTGGTTAAACTTCCAAAACTATGTTGAATAATAGTGGTGAGAGTTGGCAACCTTGCCTTTTTCCTGATCTTAGAGGAAATGGTTTCATTTTTTCACCATTGAGAATGATGTTGGCTGTGGGTTTGTCATATGGCCTTTATTATGTTGAGGTAAGTTCCCTCTATGCCTACTTTCTGGAGGGTTTTTAGCATAAAATGGTGTTGAATTTGGTCAAAAGCTTCTTCTGCATCTCTTGAGAAGATCATAGGGTTTTTTTTCCTTCAGTTTGTTAGTATAGTGTATCACATTGATTGTTTTGCGTATATTGAAGAATCCTTCAATTCCTGGGATAAAACCCACTTGATTCTAATGTATGATCTTTTAATGTGCTGTTGGATTCTATCTGCTAGTTTTTTTTTTTTTTTTTTTTTTTTTTTGCAGTATGCGGGCCTCCCACTGCTGTGGCCTCTCCCGTCACGGAGCACAGGCTCTGGATGCGCAGGCCTAGCGGCCACGGCCCATGGGCCCAGCTGCTCCACGGCATGTAGGACCCCCCTGGAATGGGACACGAACCCATATTCCCTGCATCGGCAGGTGGACCCTCAACCACTGTGCCACCAGAGAAGCCCTGTCTGCTAGTATTTTGTTGAGGATTTTTGCATGTATGTTCATCAGTGATATTAGCCTGTAGTTTTCTTTCTTTGTGACATCTGTGTCTGGTTTTGGTATCAGGGTGATGGTGGTCTCGTAGAATGAGATTGGGAGTGTTCCTCTCTCTGCTGTATTTTGGAAGAGTCTGAGAAGTATGGGTGTTAGCTCTTCTCTAAATGTTTGATAGAATTCGCCTGTGAAGCCATCTGGTCCTGGGCTTTTGTTTGTTGGAAGAATTTTAATCACAGTCTCAATTTCAGTGCTTATGATTGGTCTGTTTATATTTTCTCTTTCTTCCTGGTTCAGTCTTGGCAGTTTGTGCATTTCTAAGAATTTGTCCATTTCTTCCAGGTTGTCCATTTTATTGGCATATACTTGCTTGTAGTAATCTCTCATGATCTTTTGTATTTCTGCAGTGTCAATTGTTACTTCTCCTTTTCCATTTCTAATTCTGTTGATTTGAGCCTTCTCCTTTTTTTTCTTGATGAATCTGGCTAATGTTTATCAATTTTGTTTATCTTTTCAAAGGACCAGCTTTTAATTTTATTGATCTTTGCTACTCTTTCCTTCATTTCTTTTTCATTTATTTCTGATCTGATCTTTATGATTTCTTTCTTTCTCCTAACTTTGGGTTTTTTTTTTTCTTCTCTGTCTAACTGCTTTAGGTGTAAGATTAGGTTGCTTATTTGAGATGTTTCTTGTTTCTTGAGGTAGTATTGTATTGTTATAAACTTCCCTCTTAGAACTGCTTTTGCTGCATCCCATAGGTTTTGGGTCATTTTGTTTTCACTGTCATTTGTTTCTAGGTATTTTTTGATTTCCTCTTTGATTTCTGCAGTGATATCTTGGTTATTAAGTAGTGTATAATTTAGCCTCCATGTGTGGTTTTTTTTGGGGTTTTTTGTTTGTTTGTTTGTTTGTTTTGCAGTACACGGGCCTCTCCCTGTTGTGGCCTTTCCCGTTGCAGAGCATAGGCTCCGGATGCACAGGCACAGCAGCGGCCATGGCTCACGGGCCCAGCCACTCCGTGGCATGTGGGATCTTCCTGGACCGGGGCAGAAACCCGTGTCCCCTGCATCGGCAGGTGGACTCTCAACCACTGCGCCACCAGGGAAGCCCTGTCCTCAGTTCTTTTCATTCTTTTTCCCTTATTCTGCTCTGCAATAGTTATTTCCACTATTTTATCTTCCAGGTCACTTATTCGTACTTCTGCCTCAGTTATTCTGCTCTTGATTCCATCTAGAGAAATTTTAATTTCATTTATTGTGTTGTTCATCATTGTTTGCTCTTTAGTTTTTCTAGGTCCTTGTTAAAAGTTTCTTGTATTTTCTCCATTCTATTTCCAAGATTTTAGATCATCTTTACTATCATAACTCTGAATTCTTTTTCAGGTAGACTGCCAGTTGCCTCTTCATTTGTTTGGTCTGGTTGGTTTTTACCTTGCTCCTTCAGCTGCTGTGTGTTTCTCTGTCTTCTCATTTTGCTTAACTTACTGTGTTTGGGGTCTCCTTTTCACAGGCTGCAGCTTCGTACTTCCCATTGTTTTTGGTATCTGCCCCCAGTGGCTGAGGTTGGTTCAGTGGGTTGTGTAGGCTTCCTGGTTGAGGGGACTGCTGCCTGTGTTCTGGTGGATGAGCCTGGATCTTGTGTTTCTGGTGGGCAGGACCACGTCCGGTGGTGTGTTTTGGCGTGTCTGTTACCTTATTATGCTTTTAGGCAGCCTCTCTGCTAATGGGTGGGGTTGTGTTCCTGTCTTTCTTGTTGTTTGGCATTGGTTTTCTAGCACTGTAGCTTGCTGTTCGTTGAGTGGTGCTGAGTCTTAGCATTGAGATGGAGATCTCTGGGCGAGCTTTCACTCATCATTTTCATTATGTGGAGCTGGGAGGTCTCTGGTGGACCAATGTCCTGAACTCAGCTCTCCCACCTCAGAGGCACAGGCCTGACACCCACTCAGAGTACCAAGACTGTGTCAGCCACACGGCTCAGAAGAAGAGGGAGAAAAAAAGAAGAAGGAAACAAAATAAAATAAAATAAAGTTATTAAAGAGAAAATAAAAAGTAATTATTAAAAATTTTTTTAAATCAAAAACTAATTAAAGAAAAGAAAAAAAAGAAAGAAGGAAAGAAGAGAGCAACTAAACCAAAAAGCAAATCCAACAATGATAACAAGTGCTAAAAATTATACTTAAAGGGCTTCCCTGGTGGCGCAGTGGTTGAGAGTCTGCCTGCCAATGCAGGGGACACGGGTTCATGCCCCGGTCCGGGAAGATCCCACATGCTGCGGAGCGGCTGGGCCCATGAGCCATGGCCGCTGAGCCTGCACATCCGGAGCCTGTGCTCCACAATGGGAGAGGCCACAACAGTGAGAGGCCTGTGTACTGAAAAAAAAAAAAAAAAAAAAAATTATACTTTTAAAAAAAGAAGAAAAAAAACGGACAGACAGAACCCTAAGACAAATGGTAAAGGCTAAGCTACACAGACAAAATCACACAAAGAAGCATACACATACATACTCACAAATAGAGAAAAAGGAAAAAAGTATATATATTGTTGCTCCTAAAATCCACTGCCTCAATTTTGGGATGATTCATTGTCTATTCAGGTAGTGCACAGATGCAGGGTACATCAAGCTGATTGTGGAGATTTAATCCGCTGCTCCTATGGCTGCTGGGAGAGATTTCCCTTTCTCTTCTTTGTTCGCACAACTCCTGGGGCTCAGCTTTGGATTTGGTCCCGCCTCTGTGTTAGTTCGTCTGAGGGTGTCTGTTCTTGGCTCAGACAGGATGGAGTTAAAGGAGGAGCTGATTAGGGGGCTCTGGCTCACTCAGGCTGGGGGGAAGGAGGGGTATGGAATGCAGGGCAAGCCTGCGGCAGCAGAGGCCAACATGACATTGCACCAGCCTGAGGCGTGCCGTGCGTTCTCCCTGAGAAGTTGTCCCTGGATCATGGGACCCTGGCAGTGGCTGGCTGCACAGACTCCTGGGAGGGGAGGTGTGGATAGTGACCTGGGCTTGCACCCAGGTTTCTTGGTGGCTGTAGCAGCAGCCTTAGTGTCTCATGCTCATCTCTGGTGTCCATGCTGATAGCCATGGCTTGCGCCCATCTCTGGAGCTCGTTTAGGCGGTGCTCTGAATCCCCTCTTCTTGCGTACCCCGATACAATAGTCTCTTGCCTCTTTGGCAGTTCTAGAACTTTTCCCAGATCCCCTCCCAGCTAGCTGTGGTGCACTAGCCCCTTCAGGCTGTGTTCACACAGCCAACTCCAGTCCTTTCCCTGGGGTCTGACCTCCAAAGTCGCCGCCTCAGCTCCCAGCCCCCACCCCCACCCCCGGCAAGTGAGCAGACAATCCTCTCGGGCTGGTGAGTGCTGATCGGCATGGATCCTCTGTGTGGGAATCTCTCTGCTTTGTCCTCTGCAGCCCTGTTGCTGCGCTCTCCTCTGTGGCTCCACAGCTTCCCCCCCACCCACACCCCCATCTCTGCCAGTGAAGGGGCCTCCTAGCATGTGGAAACCTTTCCTCCTTCACAGCTCCCTCCCACTGGTGCAGGTCCCATCCCTGTTCTTTTGTCTCTGTTTTTTCTTTTTTCTTTTGCCCTACCCAGGTACGTGGGGGAGTTTCTTGTCTTTTGGGAGGTCTGAGGTCTTCTGCCAGCATTCAGTAGGTGTTCTGTAGGAGTTGTTCCACATGTAGATGTATTTCTGATGCATTTGTGGGGAGGAAGGTGATCTCCACATCTCCCTCCTCCACCATCTTGAAGGTCTCTCTAGTATTTTATTTTAAATTACCAATTTCATTCATTGGTAACATTTGGAATGACAAGGAATTCCCCTGATTTGAGATCTAATCCCACACACGTTCTTTCCATTCCTCATCTTCTGATAGAAATGTACTGATGCATTTCTCACAATTAAGACCAGATGTGGAGGAGGCGGTGGGGGGCGGGGTGAAGGAAGACCAAGAAAAACTGAATAATCAACCAAGTGGATAATGAGTCCCAGCATGCATAAACATTGATAGAACTCTGGTGACACATTTTCCTCAGCTTCATGACTGAAGGATTGGTGAATAACTCAGGGACCTTCATACTTCACCCAAGCCACCATGAAAGGCTTCTGAGAGGCTCTAAGTCCTCAGTGGTGAGCTCTCGTTTTCTGCAGGTATCAATAGTATACTCCTGCACAATTACATTTTCATTTAAGGTATGGAATTTTGCCAGCCTATAAAAATTAATTATATTGTGAATCTCCAAGTGGGAAATTTGGTACTCTTGTTTCCCAAGCTTTCTTGACCTTGGGACTCATTTTCAGAGCTCCTGTTAATACCTAGACTTCTATGACACATTACTTGCGGAACACAGGAAACTCAGGAAGGAATTTAGATTAAATGACTGCCAAAGCCTCTTTAGATTATAAGAATCTCTCATTCTAAAATTACCTGCATTAAAATAAAGGAAAAAATATCTTGTACAGGAGCTACAGAGTGAAAAAAGAAACCCAGGTTGCTTTAAGTAGCTTATGCTTTCTTTCTAGGTCTTAATGAAGGTTTACATATTGATGGACCAGAAAGACCTATTACATAAGTAAAGCCACTGAGGCAGTGGGAGAGACCAGAGAGTGGTCACTTGGAGAATGGAGCTCTCTTCCATCTGTGGGTATATGGGTGATGGACCAGCATGGGGCCACCTTACAATTTACCTAGGGCTGGTCCTGAGCCTCAGCAGGACCTTCCAAGGAAGGGGCCACTCTGAAACTCCGTATCTACCTCCCTACACTTTCTGGCAGTACTGTTTAAAGATTACTGAGCTCGCTAAACATAGTATGTGCTCAATAAATATGGTGCAAACTACTTAACAGGCTTTTCTTAACGGTAAGATGGACCTACAGGCAAGAGTTGACACAGAAGGAAAAATGAATCAGTGCTCTCCAACAGATCTAGGCCACTCTAAGGTGGTGGGCAGCCTAAGGTGGGTACCCACACAATGCTCCTTCTCCATCTGTCCCTTCTCTGTGGTTTGTGTCAGGTCCTTAAAACTACCATATCAAGCCTAAAGCAACTTGTGCCTGACTTTATGATGACTGTGTCAGACTACCAGTTACCGCAATATTTTTTCCTCCTCCTTGATTTTTTTGCTGGGCACACAGCTTCCTAGAATATAGACTAAATGTCTCAGCCTCCCTTGTGGCTAAATTCTGACCAATGGGACACAAGGGGAAGTGCTATATGTAACTTACAGAACTTAAAGGGAAGGCATGGATACCTCTTTTATTCTTCCTCCTTCCTGGTCTGAATCTGGATGGTCTGGACAAGGAAGTGGAAGCCAGATGTCAAAGAAGATAGAACAACAAGATAGAAGACAGATGATACGAGTCTGAGTTCCTGAAGATTGTGGAGCACTACACCAGCCTTGGACATTTTATCTCCAAATTTCATTGATGTGAGCGATAAAAGTCCATTTATCAACTAGAATAAAAGAGGGCTATTTTGTCTGTTTTTTTCACTCCTTTATCCCCAGTACCTAGAATAGTTCTTTGCAGTCAGTAACAACAATAATTTAAATAAGTAAATCTTACATGGGTTTTTCTGCTACACATAAACATATCCTGAATGATATGATGACTTAACCACCCCCTCGATGTTTGTAAGCACTATCTCTTCTCACCCATGACCCTCAGAGGGTGGGCTGCTTTCATCACCAAGTGGTAGCATTTGATCCAATCCCTCAGCTCAGCAAGTTGATTAAACATAAATAAACAGTGGGTTCTCTTTTAGTACCTCCACTCTGTCACTAGCAGGAATAAGACTGATCTGCCCAACAGCTTCCAGAAACAGTATGTTCATAAATGTTACATGCCTACTCTCGTTCTGGAGAAAACAATCCCATGAGTCCTATGTATGGTCGTCTTAAGAGATCTGAAGGTACCAAGGTTTTGTAGAAAGGGGAAGAAAACACTATGCATGGTTGGGAACCTCTATTCACATGCACTTTAAAATGCAGCAAGAAAATTCTGGGTGATGCCTACTGGATTGTTCATTTATTAACACTCTATCCAGTGGCATCAAAGGCTCAACGCATCTGTTACTAAGAAACCTAATAGTCAGATATTTTTGCTGCTGCTGCCTCCCAGATCACACATGACTGCTTGATATTTCACCCACTTGATGCCAGGGCTTAAATAGGTCTAAGCTCTTCCCTCACCCCCAGAGTCCCTGAGTAAAAAAAAAATCGTTAACTTGGCGAGACAGCGAGAGTCAAGCTGCAAGTCACAAGCAGAGAAATCTCTGAGCCCTCTAATCAGAGAAATAGATCACAGAAACCTTGAGAAATCATCTGCCTCATTTCTGAGCAGACAGCAACAGAACAATTCCAGCCTGATGAGATAATTTTTATTATATTTTTATCTGGTCATATTTACATAAGTATGGGTGTGTAACATATGTACATATGGACATATTTGCAGTTCTTTCCCTCTACTTAACAACAAACGTGCACACATATCAAAACTGGGCAAGTTTTGTTTCCTAAAGGAAACACTATTCGGGAGTCAGGTGCCCTCCTCACTCTAAGGGACAAGGGAACTCACAAAATAACAAGGTGCTCCCCCCTTCCATTTTGAAATTTCTCAGAAGCTCATTAGAGCAAGTGAGACTGTGGGTAATTTTTCTTTTACCCACTCTACTGTATTTTCTATATTACTTTTTAAGTTAGAAAAATGAACTTTAAAAGTAAGGTGAAGGGTGCACATTCAAGATGGTGGAGGAGTAACATGTGGAGATCACCTTCCTCCTGACAAATACATCAAAAATACATCTACATGTGGAACAACTCCTACAGAACACCTACTGAACACTGGCAGAAGACCTCAGACTTCTCAAAAGGCAAGAAAATCCCCACATCCCTGGAATCGTGAGGGAAACCTACATGCAGAGGTGGGGCCAAAACCAAAGCTGAACCCCAGGAGTGGTGCAAAGAGGAGAAAGGGAAATTTCTCTGGGCAGTCTCAGAAGCCGTGGATTAAATCCCCACAATCAACTTGAGCTGTGTGGCTGTCAGGGTCTTGGTGCTCTGGCCTGGTGTCAGGCCTCTGCCCCTGAGGTAGTGGGCCAAGTTCAGGACATTGGACCACCAGAGACTTCCCAGCCTCAAGCAATATCAATTGGCAAGAGCTCTCCCAGAGATCTCCATCTGAATGCTAAGACCCAGTTCCAGCCAACGGCCAGCAACTTTCAGTGCTGGACACCCAATGCTAAACAACAAGCGAGACAGGAACACAACCCTATCCATTAGCAGAGAGGCTGCCTAAAATCATACTAATGTCACAGACAACCCAAAACACACCACCAGAAGCAGCCCTGCCCACCAAAAAGACAAAGTCTAGCCGCACCCACCAGAGCACAGGCATCAGTCCCCTCTACCAGGAAGTCTACACAAGCCACTGAAGCAACGCTACCCACTGGGGGCAGACACCAAAAACAATGGGAACTATGAACGGGCAGCCTGTGAAAAGGAGACTCAAACACAGTAAGTTAAACAAAATGGGAAGACAGAGAAATAGGCAGAAGATGAAGGAGCAACATAAAAACCCACCAGGCCAAACAAATGAAGAGGAAATAGGCAGTCTACCTGAAAAAGAATTCAGAGTAATGATAGTAAAGATGATCCAAAATCTTGGAAATAGAATGGAGAAAATACAAGAAACATTTAACAAGGAACTGGAAGAACTAAAGAGCAAACAAACACTGATGAACAACACAATAAGTGAAATGAAAAATTCTGTAAAAGGAATCAAGAGCAGAATAACTGAGACAGAAGAATGGATAAGTGACCTGGAAGATAAAATAGTGGAAATAACTGCTGCAGAGCAGAATAAAGAAAAAAGAATGAATGAATTGAGGACAGTCTCAGAAACCTCTGGGACAACAATAAATGTACCAATATTCGAATCATAGGGGTCCCAGAAGAAGAAGAGAAAAAGAAAGGTTCTGACAAAATATTTGAAGAGATTATAGTTGAAAAATTCCATACGAAGGGAAAGGAAATAATCAATTAGGTCCAGGAAGCATAGAGAGTCCCATTAAGGATAAATCCAAGGAGAAACATGCTAATACACATATTAATCAAACTATCAAATATTAAACAGAAAGAAAAATATTAAAAGCAGCAAGGGAAAAGCAACAAATAACATACAAGGGAATCCCCATAAGGTTAACAGCTGACCTTTCAGCAGAAACTCTGCAAGCCAGAAGGGAGTGGCAGAACATATTTAAAGTGATGAAAGGGAAAAAGATACAACAAAGATTACTCTACACAGCAAGGATCTCACTCAGATTCGAGGGAGAAATCAAAACCCTTTCAAACAAGCAAAAGTTAAGAGAATTCAGCACCATCAAACCAGCTTTACAACAAATGCTAAAGGAACTTCTGTAGGCAGAACACGAGAAAAGGAAAAGACCTACAATAACAAGCACAAAACAATTAAGAAAATGATAATAGGAACATACATATTGATAACTACCTTAAATGTAAATGGATTAAATGCTCCAACCAAAAGACATAGACTGGCTAAATGGATACAAAAACAAGACCTGTATATATGCTGTCTACCAGAGACACACTTCAGACCTAGGGACACATACAGACTGAAAGTGAGGGCATGGAAAAAGATATTCCATGGAGTGGAAATCAAAAGAAAGCTGGAGCAGCAATTCCCATGTCAGACAAAATAGACTTTAAAATAAAGACTATTACAAGAGACAAAGAAGGACACTACATAATGATCAAGGGATCAATCCAAGAAGAAGATATAACAATTATAAATATTTATGTACCCAACAAAGGAGCACCTCAATACATAAGACAAATGCTAACAGCCATAAAGGGGAAATCATAGTAGGAATTTAACATCCCACTATCACAAATGGACAGATAATACAACATGAAAATAAATAAGGAAACACAAGCTTTAAATGACACATTAAACAAGATGGACTTAATTGATATTTAAAGGACATTCCATCCAAAAACAATAGAATACACTTTCTTCTCTAGTGCTCATGTAATATTCTCCAGGATAGGTCATATCCTCGGTCACAAATGAAGCCTTGGTAAATTTAAGAAAATGGAAATTGTATGAAGTATCTTTTCTGACCACAATGCTATGAGAGTAGATATCAATTACAGGAAAAATATCTGGGAAAAATACAAAAACATGGAGGCTAAACAATGCACTACTAAATAACCAAGAGATCACTGAAGAAATCAAAGAGGAAATCAAAAAGTACCTAGAAACAAACGACAATGAAAACATGATGACCAAAACCTATGGGATGCAGCAAAAGGAGTTCTAACAGAGAAGTTTAGAGTAATAAAATCCTACCCAAGAAACAAAAAAAAAATGTCAAATAAACAACCTAAACTTACACCTAAAGCCATCAGAGAAAGAAAACAAAACAAGCCCAAAGTTAGCAGAAAGAAAGAAATCATAAAGATCAGATCAAAAATAAATGAAAAAGAAATGAAGGAAACAATAGCAAAGATCAATAAAACTAAAAGCTGGTTGTTTGAGAAAATAAACAAAAATGAGAAAACCGCTAGCCAGACTCATCAAGAGAAAAAGGGAGAAGATTCAAATGAACAGAATTCGAAATGACAAAGGAGAAGTAACAACTGACATGGCAGAAATACAAAAAATCATAAGGGATTACAACAGGCAACTATATGCCAATAAAATGGAACCTGGAAGAAATGGACAAGTTCTTAGAAATGCACAACCTTCCAAGAATGAACCAGGAAGAAATAGAAAAATAAACAGACCAATCACAAGCACTGAAATTGAAACTGTGATTAGAAATCTTCCAACAAACAAAATGCCAGGACCAGATGGATTCACAGGCGAATTCTATCAAACATTTAGAGAAGAGTTAATACCTACCCTTATCAAACTCTCCCAAAATATAGCAGAGGGAGGAAGACTCGCAAACTCAATCTACAGGCCACGATCAACCTGATACCAAAACCAGAAAAAGATGTCACAAAAAAGAAAACTACACACCAATATCATTGATGAACATAGATGCAAAAATCCTCAACAAATCCTAGCAAAGAGAATCCAACAGCATATCAAAAGATCATACACCATGATCAAGTGGGGTATATCCCGGAATGCAAGGATTCTTCAATATACACAAATCAATCTATGTGATACACCATATTAACAAACTGAAAGATAAAAACCATATGATCACCTCAATAGACGAAGAAAAAGCTTTTGACAAAATTCAACACAAGTTTATGATAAAAACTCTCCAGAAAGTAGGCATAGAGGGAACTTACCTCAACATAATAAAGACCATATGTGAAAAACCCACAGCCAACATCATTCTCAATAGTGAAAACCTAAAAAACATTTCCGCTAAAATCAGGAACAAGACAAGTATTCCAACTCCTGTCACTATTACTCAACAGAGTTTTGGAATTTTTTGCAATAGCAATCAGAGAAGAAAAAGAAATAAAAGGAATGCAAATCGGATAAGAAGAAGTAAAGCTGTCACTGTTTGCAAACGACATGATACTATACATAGAGAATCCTAAAAATGCTACCAGAAAACTCCTAGAGCTAATCAATGAATTTGGTAAAATAGCAGGATACAGAATTAATGCACAGAAACCTCTTGCATTCCTATACACTAATGATAAAAAATCTGAAAGAGAAATTAAGGAAACACTCCCATTTACCACTTCAACAAAAAGAATAGAATTCCTAGGAATAAACCCACCTAAGGAGACAACAGACCTGTATTCAAAAAAACTGTAAGACACTGATGAAAGAAATTAAAGATGATACAAGCAAGTGGAGAGATATACCATGTTCTTGGTTTGGAAGAATCAACACTGTGAAAATGACTACACTACCAAAAGCAATCTACAGATTCAATGCAATCTCTATCAAACTACCAACAGCATTTTTCACAGAACTATAGCAAAAAATTTCACAATTTGTATGGAAATGAAAAGACCCCAGATAGCCAAAGCAATCACGAGAAAGAAAAATGGAGCTGGAGAAATCAGGCTCCCAGACTTCAGACTATACTACAAAGCTACAATAATCAAGACAGTGTGGTACTGGCACAAAAACAGAAATATAGATCAATGGAACAGGATAGAAAGCCCAGAGATCAACCCGCACACATATGGTTACCTTATATTTGATAAAGGAGGCAAGAATATACAATGGAGAAAAGACAGCCACTTCAATAAGCGGTTCTGGGAAAACTGGACAGGTATATGTAAAAGAATGAAATTAGAACACTCGCTAACACCATACACACAAAAAAAAATTCAAAATGGATTAAAGATCTAAATGTAAGGCCAGACACTATAAAACTCTTAGAGGAAAACATAGGAAGAACACTCTTTGACATAAATCACAGCAGGATCCTTTTTGACCCAACTCCTAGAGAAATGGAAATAAAAACATAAATAAACAAATGGGGGCTTCCCTGGTGGCTCAGTGGTTGAGAGTCCACCTGCCGATGCAGGGCACAGGGGTTCATGCCCCGGTCCAGGAATATCCCACATCCCCTGGAGCGGCTAAGCCCATGAGCCATGGCCACTGAGCCTGTGCATCTGGAGCCTGTGCTCCACAACAGGAGAGGCCACAACAGTCAGAGGCCCATGTACCACACAAAAAAACAAATAAATAAATAAAAAATAAACAAATGGGACCTTATGAAACTTAAAAGCTTCTGCACAGCAAAGGAAACCATAAACAAGATGAAAAGACAATGCTTAGAATGGGAGAAAATATTTGAAAACAAAGCAACTGACAAAGTATTAATCTCCAAAACATACAAGCAGCTCATGCAGCTCAATATCAAAAAAACAAACAACCCAATCCAAAAATGGGCAGAAGACCTAAATATACATTTCTCCAAAGAATATATACAGATTGCCAACAAACATATGAAAGGATGCTCAATATCACTAATCAGTAAAGAAATGCAAATCAAAACTACAATGATGGGCACAAGCCTCTTAGATAGCCACACCCACAAGACGACAGAGAGCAGAAGGAATAAGAATGAATATCCTGCAGTGTGTGGAAAAAAAACCACATTCACAGAAAGATAGACAAGATGAAATGTCAGAGGGCTATGTAGGAGATTAAGGAACAACACAAAACCCCAGAAAAACAACTAAATGAGGGGAGATAGGAAACCTTCCAGAAAAAGAATTCAGAATAATGATAGTGAGGGTGATCCAAGACCTTGGAAAAAGAATGGATGCAAAGATCAAGAAGGTGCAAAAAACGTTTAACAAATACCTAGAAGAACAAACAAACAGAGATGAACAATGCAATAACTGAAATGAGAATTATGCTGGAAGTAATCAATAGCAGAATAATTGGGGCAGAAGAATGGATAACTGACCCGGAAGACAGAATGGTGGAATTCACTGCCATGGAACAGAATAAAGAAAAAAGAATGAAAAGAAATGAAGACAGCCTAAGAGAACTCTGGGACAACATTAAATGCAACAAAATTTGCATTACAGTGGTCCCAGAAGGAGAAGAGAGAGAAAAAGGACCCGAGAAAATATCTGAAGAGATTATAGTCAAAAACTTCCCTACCATGGGAAAGAAAATAGCCACCCAAGTCCAGGCAGCACACAGAGTCCTAGGTTGGATAAACCCAAGGAGAAATTATGCCAAGACACATAGTAATCAAACTGACAAAAATTAAAGACAAAGAAAAATTATTGAAAGAAACAAGGGAAAAATGACAAATAACATAGAAGAAACTACCATAAGGTTAACAGCTGATTTCTCAGCAGATACTCTACAAGCCAGAAGAGAGTGGAATGATATATTTAAAGTGATGAAAGGGAAGAACCTACAACCAAGATTAGTCTACCCAGCAAGGATCTCCTTCAGATTTGACGGAGAAATCAAAGCTTAACAGACAAGCAAAAGCTAAGAGAATTCAGCACCACCAAACCAGCTCTACAACAAATGCTAAAGGAACTTCTCTAAGTGGGAAACACAAGAGAAGAAAAGGACCTACAAAAACAAACCCATAACAATTAACAAAATGGCAATAGGAACACACATATTGATAATTACCTTAAACGTGAATAGATTAAATGCTCCAACCAAAAGACACAGGCTTGCTGAATTGATACAAAATGAAGACCCATATATATGCTATGTACAAGACCCACTTCAGACCCACGGACACATACAGACAGAAAGTGAGGGGATGGAAAAAGATATTCCATGCAAATGGAAATCAAAAGAAAGCTGGAGCAGCAATAGTCATATCAAATAAAATAGACTTTAAAATAAAGAATGTTAAAAGAGACGAGGAAGGACATTGCATAATGATCAAGGGATAATCCAAGAAGAAGATATAACAATTATAAACCTATATGATCCAACATAGGAGCACCTCAACACATAAGGCAACTGCTAACAGGTATAAAGAATGAAATCAACAGTAACACAATAACAGTGGGGGAATGTAACACCTCACTTACACCAATGAACACATCATTCAAACAGAAAATTAATAAGGAAACACAAGCTTTAAATGACACAACAGACCAGATAGATTTAATTGATATTTATAGGACATTCCATCCAAAAACAGCAGATTACACTTTCTTCTCAAGTGCACATGGAGCATTCTCTAGGAGAGATCACATATTGCAACACAAATCAAGCCTCAGTAAACTTAAGAAAATTGAAATCATATCAAGCACCTTTTCTGACCACAACGTTATGAGATTATAAATCAATTACAGAGGAAAAAACGTAAAAAACACAAACACATGGAGGCTAAACAATACGTTACTAAATAACCAAGAGGTCACTGAAGAAATCAAAGAGGAAATAAAAAATACCTAGAGACAAATTACAACAAAACATGATGATCCAAAACCTATGGGATGCAGCAAAAGCAGTTCTAAGAGGGAAGTTTATAGCAATACAAGCCTACCTCAAGAAACAAGAAAAATATCAAATAAACAATCTAACCTTACACCTAAAGAAAGTAGGGAAATAAGAACAAACAAAACCCAAAGTTAGTAGGAGGAAAGAAATCATAAAGATAAGAGCAGAAATAAATGAAATAGAAAGAAAGAAAACAATAGCAAAGATCTATAACACTAAAAGCTGGTTCTGTGAGAAGATAAATAAAATTGATAAACAATTAGCTAGACTCACCAGGAAAAATAGGGAGAGGACTCAAATCAATAAAATTCGGAATGAAAAAGGAAAAGTTATAACAGACACTGCAGAAATACAAAGCATCCTAAGAGACAACTACAAGTAACTCTATGCAAATAAAATGGACAACCTGGAAGAAATGGAGAAATTCTTAGAAAGGTATACCATTCCAAGACTGAACCAGGAAGAAATAGAAAATATGAACAGACCAATCACAAGTAATGAAATTGAAACTGTGATTTAAAATCTTCCAACAAACAAAAGTCCAGGACCAGATGGCTTCACAGGTGAATTCTATCAAACATTTAGAAAAGAGCTAACACCCATCCTTCTCAAACTCTTCTAAAAGTTGCAGAGCAAGGAACACTCCCAAACTCATTCTATGAGACCAGCATCACCCTGATACCAAACCAGACAAAGATACTACAAAAAAAAAAAAAATTACCACCCAATATCACTGATGAATATAGATGCAAAAATCCTCATCAAAGTACTAGCAAACAGAATCCAACAACACTTTAAAAGGATCATACACCATGATCAAGTGGGATTTATCCCAGAAATGCAAGGATTCTTCAATATATGCAAATCAATCAATGTGATATGCCATATTTAAAAACTGAAGAATAAAAACCATATGATGATCTCAATAGATGCAGAAAAAGCTTTTGACAAAATTCAACACCAATTTATGATAAAAAAAACTCTCCAGAAAGTGGGCATAGAGGGAATCTACCTCAACATAATAAAGGACAATTACGACATACTCACAACAAGCATCATTCTCAATGGTGAAAAACTGAAACCATCTTCTCTAACATCAGAAACAAGGCAAGGATATCCAGTCTCACCACTATTATTTAACAGAGTTTTGGAAGTCCTAGCCTTGGAAATCAAAGAAGAAAAAGAAATAAAAGGAATGCAAATTGGAAAAGAAAAAATAAAGCTGTCACTGCTTGCAGATGACATGATACTATACATAGAGAATCCTAAAGATGCTACCAGAAAACTACTAGAGCTAATCAATGAATTTGGTAAAGTTGCAGGATACAAAATTAATGCACAGAAAGCTCTTGCCTTCCTATACACTAATGATGAAAAATCTGAAAGAGAAATTAAGGAAACACTCTCATTTAGCACTGCAACAAAAAGAATAAAATACCTAGGAATAAACCTACCTAGGGAGACAATAGACTTGTATGCAGAAAACTATAAGACACTGATGAAAGAAATTAAAGATGATACAAACAGATGGAGAGACATACCATGTTCTTGGATTGGAAAAATCAATACTGTGAAAATGACTATACTACCCAAAGCAATCTAGAGATTCAATGCAATCCCTATCAAATTACCAATGGCATTTTTTACAGAACTAGAATAAAAAAATCTTAAAATTCGTATGGAGACACAAAAGACCCCGAATAGTCAAGGCAGTCTTGAGGGGGAAAAAACGGAGCTGGAGGAATCAGACTTCCTGGCTTCAGACTATACTACAAAGCTACAATAATCAAAACAATATGGTACTGGCACAAAAATAGAAATATAGATCAATGGAACAGGATAGAAATCCCAGAGATAAACCCACGCACCTATGATCAACTAATCTATGACAAAGGAGGCAAGGATATACAATGAAGAAAAGACACTCTCTTCAATAAGTGGTGCTGGGAAAACTGAATAGATACAGGTAAAAAAAATGAAATTAGAACATTCCCTAACACCACACACAAAAATAAACTCAGACCTAAATATAAGACTGGAAACTATAAAACTCTTAGAGGAAAACATAGGAAGAACACTCTTTGACATAAATCACAGCAAGATATTTTTTGATCCACCTCCTAGAGCAATGGAAATAAAAACAAAAATAAACAAATGGGACCTAATGAAACTTAAAAGCTTTTGCAGCAAAGAGAAACATAAACAAGATGAAAGACAACCCTCAGAATGGGAGATAATATTTGCAAACAAATCAATGGACAAAGGATTAATCTCCAAAATACCTAAACAGCTCATGCAGCTCAATATTAAAAAAACAAACAACCCAATCCAAAAATAGGCAGAAGACCTAAATAGACATTTCTTCAAAGAAGATATACAGATGGCCATGAAGCACATGAAATGCTCCTTAACATCACTAATTATTAGAGAAATGAAAATCAAAACAACAATGAGGCATCACCTCACACCAGTTAGAATGGGCATCATCAGAAAATCTATAAACAAGGAGAAAAGGGAACCCTCTTGCACTATGGTGGGAATGTAAATTGATACAGCCACTCTGGAGAACAGTATGGAGGTTCCTTTAAAAAATAAAAATAGAACTACGATATGACCCAGCAATCCCACTACTGGGCATATACCCTGAGAAACCATAATTCAAAAAGAGACATGTACCACAGTGTTCATTGCAGCACTATTTACAATAGCCAGGACATGGAAGCAACCTAAGTGTCCACTGACAGATGAGTGAATAAAGAAGATGTGGCACATATCTACAATGGAATATTACTCAGCCATAAAAAGAAACGAAATTGAGTTATTTGTGGTGAGGTGGACGGACTTAGAGTCTGTCATACAGAGTGAAGTAAGTCAGAAAGAGAAAAACAAATACCATATGCTAACACATATATATGGAATCTAAAAATAATAATAATAATGGTTCTGAAGAACGTAAGGGCAGGACAGGAATAAAGATGCAGATGTAGAGAATGGACTTCAGGACATGGGGAGGGGGAAGGGTAAGCTGGGATGAAGTGAGAGAGTGGCATGGACATATATACACTACCAAATGTAAAATAGGTAGCTAGTGAGAAGCAGCCACATAGCACAGGGAGATCAGCTTGGTGCTTTGTGACCACCTAGAGGGGTGGGATAGGGAGGGCAGGGAGGGAGACTCAAGAGGGAGGGGATATGAGGATACATGTATACATACAGCTGATTCATTTTGTTACACAGCAGAAACTGACACACCATTGTAAAGCAATTATACTCCAATAAAGATGTTAAAAATATATATATGGTGAAGACTCTTTCTATTTTCTGCACAATTTTATAACTTAATAGCAATGTTTTCTGACCTTCTTCTCTAATTCTCTTGTTAATAGCTGTCCTTTTAATCAAGTAACCAAAGGCTATTCTCCTCAACCATCAAAAATGCTGCCCTAGCAACAGTGATCACATAATAATCACCTATGTAATTATTGAGAAGTATAAATCTACTTAATTTGTCTATTCATTCATTTTCTGGTTCTCCAAACATACAGAAATAAACCTGGGGAAATTGCAAAATCAAGGGTGAAAAAGAAGGAATTATCACCTCTAAGGAATAAGCCAGCTATTCTTCTATGAAGGTATGTGGCTGGTAAAGAGCTTGGAAGCTATGAGCCGGCTTTTCCATTAAGGAACTAGAGATGCATGAAGTATAAAGGGAGACATTGAACTTAGTCAGATAAACACACTTCCTGGGGCAAAGTGGAAAGAACACCATTGTCCAGAAAAGCACAGGAAAATACACAGCCATCAGCCACATGGGGTCATTGAGCACTTGGAACATGCCAAGTCAAAATTGAAATGTGCTGTAAATGTAAAATGCACCTTGATTTCAAAGCATTGGTGGCTAAAACAGAGTGTTAAAAATTGACATTAATTACAAGTTGAAATAATAATATTCTGGATATCTTAGGCTAAGTAAATTATTAAAATGAATTTCACTTGTTTCTTTTCATTTTTCTCTTTTTTTTGTTGGCTGCTAGGAAATTGAGAATACATATGTTATTTGCATTTGTGGCTCACATTATATTTTTATTGCATAGCACTTGTTTAGAGCTCAAGGTACTTGGATATTAATCCAGGGTCTTTTAATTACTGCTGTTTGTCTCAATATACAATGGAATATTACTCAGCCATAACAAGAAATGAAATTTAATTATTTATACTGAGGTGGATGGACCTACAGTCTGTCATACAGAATGAAGTAAGTCAGAAAGAGAAAAACAAATACCGTATGCTAACACATGTATATGGAATCTAAAAAAAAAAAAAATGGTCATGAAGAACCTAGGAGCAGGATGGGAATAAAGACGCAGACCTACGAGAGAATGGACTTGAGGACACGGGGAGGGGGAAGGGTAAGCTGTGGCAAAGTGAGAGAGTGGCATGGACATATATACACTACCAAATGTAAAACCAATAGCTAGTGGGAAGCAGCCGCATAACACAGGGAGATCAGCTTGGCGCTTTGTGACCACCTAGAAGGGTGGGATAGGGAGGGTGGGAGGGAGGGAGATGTAAGAGGGAAGAGATATGGGGATATATGTATATGTATAGCTGATTCACTTTGTTATAAAGCAGAAACTAACACACCATTGTAAAGCAATTATACTCCAATAAAGATGTTAAAAAAAAAGGAAGGAAGGAATAAATTAGAATGTGGGATGAGTGTCAAGCATAATACCTACCATGTCCCCGAGTCACAATAAGTGTTATTTTGTTTTCTTCAATCCTATTTACAATGAAAGATATGATGTTCATAATAGGTCAAAACTCTAGTTCCTCTCATTTTCAGTTATGGCTTATTTAATTCCACTGGCTGGGGAAAGCCATGACTCTAACCTCATCCCTGCCCTCACCTTGTAAAATATCTTAATTACTCACCCACTAGAGCAAAGTGACAAGGAAGCAGCACTCAGAAGCAAATGATTTTTACCTATTGTTTTTCCATACTCTTTTTTTCGGTGGTGGGGTGTTGGTAAATTCTAACCCTAAGATTTATTGTAAAAAGTAACTTCCTGTCCATCGACAGATGAATAGATAAAGAAAATCAGTATATACATACGATGGAATATTATTCAGCCTTAAAAAGGCAGGGTATTCTGACATACGCTACAACAGGAATCAAACTTGAGAATGTTATGCTAAGTGAAATAGCCAGTCAACAAGGGGACAAATACTGTATGATTCCTCTAACATGAGGCACCTAGAGTAGTCCGATTCATAGAGACAGATAATAAAATGGTGGTTGCCAAGGGCTGGCAGGGGAGGGAAATTATGGGGAGTTATTGTTTAATTAGTACAGAGTTTCAGTTTGGGAAGATGAAAAAATTTCGGGAGATCCATAGATAGTAGTGATGGTTGTACAACAATGTCTAAATGTATTCAAGGACACTGACATGTACACTTAAAGTAGTTAAAATGGTACATTTTCAGTTATCTATGTTTTACCACAGTGTAAAAATAAACTAAAAAAAAAAAAAACTTCCATGGTAGATGGTGAGTGTTGACATGAACTCAGATCTACCCAATCTCCTGCATTTTCTATTGTGACATCAGTTAAGTCCCTCAGTGACCTTTTAGGTCCTAAGAAACTCAGTCACTCATCACTGTTTCACAATCACTAAAGTGTGCTTAATAAGGCGTTAACATTTCAACATGTGGGGTTACCAAAGTAAATCTTTTCTAAATAAACTTTAATTAACATTTTAACTAGCCAGAAATTCCACTTTCCAAAACATTCCAGTGAAATGAGGTTTGACAATAACATAAATTATAAGTTCTTTCCCTGGACATTTCCTCGACCTTTGACTGCAGCCTGGCAAGTCCTGCCCTCTGTGACTTTCTCCCCTGTCCTGGGACTATAATCATCTATCAATGCTGACAAGCCAGTCTTGGCTTAACTTTCGCATCTGCCCACTTCTGCTCTCTTAATTTCCTAGGCAGCTCTTTTTGGTTTAATATTGTCAACCTGAGATACTGTCCTCTGTAGGTCTACCTGCCTTTTTGGACTATACATTTCAAGCATCTAAATTTTGCTCTCTAATCCTCCACCTAAATCTTTGCCCCCAAAAGAGAACTCTCTCATCACACATCTATCCCATATAACTCCTCTCTGAGATGCCACTTTGGGCCTCTCAGCTTTTGAGCTAAAGCTCTGGAACTTTTGCTTCTCAAAAATGTGACAGTAAATTCAACCATGATATTTCATTAGGCATAAGGTATTGTGCATGTACTCAGAACCTGCCCAGCTGGCACTAGCCTCTCTGGGGAAAGAGAACATAAAAACTACATAGTTCTTAACTTCAAGAGATTCTCTCATTTATTGTTGAAGAAAAAACCATCAGCAGGAAACATAATCATACACACAACACATGATTAAATGTCAGTAAGAATGATGATAGGAATTTAGAGGGAAAAGGGATCAAAGAAAGCTGGATTCAATGAGCACCTGCTATTCTCCAGTCACCATGCCAGACTGAAGTTACAGAGATGAATACAATCACCTTCACTTCCACTGAGGCACCCTCTGTCTAGTTAGCAGATGGAACAGACTTACCTCTCAAGGTGATAAGCAGGTCTTTCAGGGCAGGTAGCATGTAAGTAGACAGAGGAGATAGGAGAGCAGAATGGGTAAGCAGGATGAACAAAGGTGCAGAGGGAAGGATTGGTCTTGTAGCCTTTCAAGAATTCAGAATGGCCTGGATATTTCCAAACTGCCTAATCCTCAACTATTTTCATTTGTCAAGTGATTAGGGGACATCAGCTCTCACTTATGCTATACTTTGCTTATTAAATTGAGCTTGCATTTCCAAACCTACCCAAACAGGGATGGTGGGAGGAATCCAGAGATCCTGCAAAAGGGCTGCAGATGTAAGCTGGGCAAGTGTTCTAATCTTGCTGCAAAGACTCCACAAAGTGGACATGTCCCACATCCATAACTCAGTGGTAACTCGTCATGGTTCCCAGCATATGAATATGAAAACTGAGCAATGCCAACCAGATAAACTGAAAGAATTTAAAAGGAATGAGTGAACTGTTTTTCCCAATAACAGCATGTACCTTCACATGATCATAGTTGCTTTACTTAAAAACCTGGGAAGTAGGAGAGGAGGTATTCCTAACCCCATTTTCCAGATAGGCCAATTGCATTTTAAAAAGCTTAAATTAAAATCACAGACACATAGATCAATGGAACAGATTAGGGAACCCAGAAACAGACACACATGAAGAAGCCTAACTGATTTTTGACAAAGGTGCAAAGCAATTCAATGGAGGAGATGCTGGAGCAATTGGACATCCATAGGCAAAACAAACAATTTTGTTTGTTTGTTACAAACAAACAATTATAACCTAAGCCTTACTTCTTATATAAAAATTACTTCAAAATGTATGAATGTGTGGACTTAATCATAAAATGTAAAACTACAACATTATTAGAAAAATAGGAGAAAATCTTTGGGATCCAGGACTAGACAGAGAGTTCTTAGATCATCCTTAAAAGGAAAAATTAATAAATTGGACCCCATCAAAATGTAAAGCTTTTGCTCTGCAAAAGCCAATGTGAAGTACAGAGCTTCACTTTGGGGTGATGAAAATGTTCTAAAGTTGACTGTGATGATGGTTGAATCCCTCTGTGCATATAATAAAAACCACTGAATTATACACTTTAAATGGATAAGTTATATTTACGTGGATTATGTCTCAGTGAAGTTGTTATTTTTTTAAAAAACCCTATGTGAAGAGGAGAAAAGACAAGCTACAGACTGGAAGAAAATATCTGCAAACCACATATCTAACAAAAAACTAGTATCAAGAATATTAGAGAATTTTCAAAACTCAATAGTAACCAAAAAAAAAAACAACCAAAAATCAAATTAAAAATGAGTAAAAGTCAGGAACAAACATTTCACTGAAGAAAATATACAGATGTCCAAAAAGCACATGAAAAGATGTTCAACATCATTATCTATCAGAAGATGCAAATTAATACCACAATATCACTACATATCTATCAGAATGGCTAAAGTTAAAAATAGGGACAATGTCACTATTGTGGTATTGGATGTGGAGCAACTGGGTCACCCATACACTGCTGGTGGGAATGTAAATTGATACGCCTCTCTGGAAAACAGTTTGACATTTTCTTATAAAACTATGCATGCATTTAACACATGAGCCATCAATCGTATTCTTGGGCATTTATCCTAGAGAAATGATGACTTATGTTCACCCAAAACCCAATAACTAGATACAGGCCAGCTGTCCTTCAAAAGGTGAATGGTTAAACAAATTATGGTGCATACACACCATGGAATACTACTCAGCAATACAAAGTAACAAATTATTGATACACACAACTACTTGTGTGTCTGGATGAATGTCTGGGGAATTATGCTGAGTGAAAAAAGCCAACCCCAAAAGGTTACATACTGTATGATTCCATTTATATAACATTTTGAAATGAAAATATTTTAGAAAAAAATTTTAGAACAGATTAGTGGTTGCCAAAGTTTATGAATGAGGGACGGTGAGCATGGGAGGGAGGTGGGTGTGGTTATAAAAGCACAACATGCGGGGTCCTTCTGAGGACAGAACTATTCAGTAACCTGACTGTGCTAGTGGATTATCACAGTGCCACATGTGATAAAATTGTGTATAACTAATTACACATACACATAAACGTACACATGGGCACAAGTAAAAGTGGGGGCATCTGAATAAGATCAGGGGATTATGTCAATGTCATTATGTTGACTGTGATATTATGCTATCATTTTGCAAGATGTTACCATTGAGGGAAACTGTATGAAGGATACAAAGGATGTCTTTCTGTTATATTTTACAACTATATGTGAAACTACAATTATCTCAGTAAAATTTTGTTAAAATAAATTATTTGTCCAAGCTCACACAGAGTAGTAGAAAAGCAAAAACTAAACCTAAATCTCCCAATTCCTAGTCCGGAGCCAGTGGCTCCCCACTACTTCTCTGGCTCAAACAGCCCTTCTGAGCTCCTGATCTATGCTTCCTGCTTGAGTGAACTCAGCACCAAGCAGAGCAACTGCTGAGGAACGGGAGTAGGGGAGAGACAGGGAAAGTGCCCATAATAACAAGAGTTTGCATGATACAATCCCAGGTGTGGGGAGTTAGAGGTGTGTGTATAAAGAAATAAAAGCAAACAAGATGAAGGTAACTCAAATACAATCAGCCTAAAAGAGGCCTAGCTGGGCTGTCACCTGCTAGCAGAATTCCTCCAGGTTCTGCTTCCCAACATCTGAGCACCCTTAGAAGCTTCAACCTCTTCTGGTTTCCCTGGTGAGGCAAGGCTACTGCTCTCTTCTAAAATCTTTCTTCATACCTTCCTCCCTTCCTCCCTCCCTCCCTCCCTCTCTTCCTCCCTCTCTTCCTTCCTTCCTTCCTGGGCCTGTGGCTGCCTGGTTACTCCTTTTCTTAAGATGACCCAATGAGCTCCATATGTACCCATTATGGGCCATACAGCAGTGTTCACTTCTTTTTCTTGAGCTTCCCTTGAAGTGGCATTGACAACCCACCCATCCTTCCCCACCCTGTCCCAGTGTAGCCCCTGGGAGCAGGTCTGGATCCATAAGAAGGTATCCTAAGCTGGATCCTAGAATTACTGAGAAGCTCTCCTCGGATTTTATGTGTTCAAAATATAGAAGAAAATTATACAAAATTAAAAAGCTCTGAGGTTCTCAGATTGCCATACAAAGCGGTAGATAACCCACGGCCTTGACCTTCCAAAAAACCACATTCAGAATTGACAATCAGGACAGGGACTCTAGTCGCTGGTTCCACTGTCAGCTGGAGACCTACCCTGTGGGGATAAAATTGAAGAACCACACAACCATCAGCACAATACCTTGCCCATAGCCTTAAATGGCCTTAAGCCATTGCAAATGAAGACGGAAAATCCCCCAGAGCCACAAAACCCAAAACATCCCCGTCATTTTCCTTTTTCAGGTTTCCTATTAATGTCAACCTAAAGGACAGTGACAACCACCAACAGCAACCTTTAAAGGATTTTGTAGTGTATGCCCTAGACTAAATGGATTTTCTGGGTATTCACAGATGGCTAAAAACAGACAGATTAAAGTCTCCCATAACGAATCCCATAGAAGTGTTATTAACATGACACTTAATGACTGTGTTCACGGAACCTTAACAAGCACAAAGCTCAATCTCATACATAACCAGGGCATCATTCTCCCCATAGACCCCTCTTTTCTGTTAACAGGAGAAAGAGAATTGGCCAAATGATAAAGGCATTGATATTAATAATTTATGTAAAGCAACTTATAGCATTTGTTCTAGAATCAGCCCAGCTTCCCTACAGGATAGTTTTTCTTCTGCTACAGTGTTACATGGCACTGAAGGTGATCATGAGCCTGTGAGGCTCTACACATGCCTTCTCAATCATCAAAGAAATCCTTATGCCCATCTTTCTCCTGTTGAATACTTTCTATCACCTTCTGTGCTTTTAAACATTGAGGATGTGTGGGGACACAGAGTGTTAAGTCAAACAGAAGGTGCAATTTCCCTGAACTCTGCATCAGCGAATAGTTCTGGATAAAGAAGAGTCTACTGTACCACGGGCTTCAAGTGAGCTGACTTACCCAAGACAAAAGCAGTGATCAAAGTGCAGGTGAGTGGCAACTAGCACTGATTCTATTTTTTTACCTCAGTCACCACCAACTCTCCTAGGTGAGAGCTGTTTTCTTTTATGAACTAACTATGCATTTCTTTTGAAATCACAGTTTCCCTAGGACCTTCTCATGGTACTCTTGAGATATGGAGAACTTGGTGGTATTGGTGCAGGTTCAGTAGAACCAATGAGCTGAAATCTACAGTTTCTCAATGATGTTGGTAAGTGACGTAAGTTTGCCATCTGCAAAAGAAGGCTAAAAACAGCATCCACGTCAGGGCTGGGTCTAGCACAGAACCTGGCATATAATAAATGTTAAATAAATGGTAACCTCTACTTCCCTGAATCCCATATCCTCCTGTTGAAACCAGCCCAGTCTGTCTTTTCTCCTACCTACCTAATGCTCCAGCCTATTTCCTCTTCTGCTCCTTACTCTCTGAGCTCCATCCTCACTAGGCTTATCTCGATTTCTTGAATGTGTCCTGCTCTTTCCCACCATAGGGCCTTTCTATAGGGTGTTTGTTCTGCCAGGATTGCTCTTTCCTTCCTCCTTCATCTCAGTGACTCCCAGTCTTCTCCTTCAGATCTCAACTCAAATGTCTCTTCCTCCCTAACTAGAATAAATTCCCTATAAATGTGCTCTCCTCCCACTATCCTACCTTTGGAGCACTTAACACACTTGTAATTTTACATTTATTTAAGTGTTTTTACTTTAACATCAATCTTCACCACTAGACTTGTAAGCGTTTTGAAGGCAGGGACCACATTTGGGGGCCACAACTACATCTGCTTTTTAAACTTTTCACTTAGAAATAACTTCAGATTTATAAATCATCTGCAAAAGTAGTACAAAGAGTTACCATACACCCTTCACCCAGTGTCCTCGATATGTTAGCATCTTACCTGACCACAATACAATGGTCAAAGCCAGGAAATTAACATTGACATACAATGCTGTTACTCTACAGACCTCATCAAATTTTGCCAAGGTCCAATTAATGTTCTGTGTCTATTGTAGGCTCCAATACAGAATCCCACATTGCATTTAGTTGTCACGCTACTTTAGTGTTCTTAAATCTGGCTCAGTTTTTCAGGTTTTGTCTTTTTTGACCATGACACTTTAGAATAGAACTGGCCAGTTATTTTGTATAATAATAACACTCAATTTGGGTTTGTCTTGTTTCTTCAGGTTTAAATTAGATTATGCATCTAGGGCAAAAATACCACAGACATGATGCTATGCTCTTTTCAGTACACGATATCAAGAGTTAGATGAGTCAGTATATCTCAATATTGATGATGCTAACTTTCATCACTCGATTATGGTGGTATCTGCCAGATTTCTCTACTGTAAAGTTACCATTTGTCCCTTAGTAATTAATAAGTATTTCGTAGGGAGCTACTTTGAAATTATACAAATATCTTGTTTCTCATCATACTTTCACCCACCAATACTAGCAAACACTGGTGATTCTTGCCTGAAACAATTATTGCTCTGCAAATAGTGATTTTCTATTTCCATCATTCCAGCTACATTTATTAATTGGAATTTTACTGTAAGGAAAACCTTGCCCCTTCACCACCATTTTTTTCAATTATTTATTTATAACAGTTTGGACTTATATTTATTCTGTGGGCCATAATCCAATACTATCATCATTTATTTTGTTGCTTAAATTGTCCCAGCTTTGGCCAGTGGGAATTATTTCAAGTTGGCTCTGTGTGCTTTCAATATGTCCAACATTTTCAAGTACTTCCTTATTTTCTGGCACCATAAGATGGTCCAGGTTCATCTTGTATTTTCTCTGCCCTAGACATGGAATCAACCACTTTACCAACAAACCCAGGTTCTTTTATTGGAGAATGGTATTAGAAATCAAGATCTGGGTGCTAGATGTGCTTGTTGCTACTGGGGTGTCACTGCTTCTAGGCCTTCTCATCAGAGAGAGCTAGGAAATATATGTATGCACACATCTATATCAATGTCTATATCTATTTGTCTGCCTATCTACCATTCCATCCATCCATCCACCTCTTAAAAACCATGAGTTCTTACTGATACCTCTGGGTATCCAACATCATAGGGTTTATTTTAGCTTTCCTCTTTTTTTGTTGTTTATAACTCCTTTCTCCACCGCTGAGAAGCCTAATTCTTATTATCCACAATGTATTTACTTATCTGCTCAGTTCTCTATTACATGTAACATAGTTTCAGATTTGCTATCCCATACCTTGTGAAATGTGAAAAACAAATCTACTAACGAGAGTACTGTATTTGTGTGTTTTGTTGTGGTCTTTAGCCTTACAATGCAGTCAAAACACTGTTTTTCTGTGTTAGGTTAGTTCTTTTCTTCCCCACCCATTCTACTGTGGTTAAATCATGCATTTATAATGTAGTTAGGTTTATTTGCTACTGCTTGTATTCCATATTGATTCCTCCCACATCCCAGTTGATTTTAGTTCTTTCTTTCTTTCTCTCTTTTTTTTTTTTTGGAAAATGTGAAATGTCTCTATAGTTGTAAAAGTCGGAACTATACACAAAGGCATACTCAGAGGAGAAAGTGAGAGGAACTTCAGGGACACAGCCAAAGTTATGGATACAGAAAAAGATCAAAATTGCATAAGTGCAATCTACCACGAAAATAACATATACACATAAACAAAACACATATTGTTTGAAAAAATGTAATAAAAAGAGCAATCCATACAAACCAAAGATCTTGTATTCTGATCCCATCTGACAATGGGATAGTCTCTTCAACTCTCCAAGGTTAGTTCCTCAGCTCTGAAATGGGATTAAAATTGTGTGTCCTGTCAGTTCCCAGGGTTATTATGGTAATCCAAGGATATTCTAGGTATGACCATTCTATGACAAGTTCTATATACATATTAGGAATTAGTAACTGATATTACTTCAGACTTATTCTTAAAGATTTACATTTAAAAAAAAACAACTCTGGAAGTCTCACACAGCCTGTCAAATCACCAATCAGATCAATTTTCTGCTTCTTCACTCAAGTCTACATGCCAACCATCATCATAAAGAGAGCCAGAGAATCTGCATGTAGAAATGATTCTGAATCCAGGTACTGCCACTGGAGCATGGAATCAAGAAGCTGAAGCTGTAGGTTGGATCCCATCACAAACCATTCCCAAGGCTCACCATGACTCTTTTTTCTTCCTCCCCCTGCCTGCCTTTGAAACAAACATTCATTAAGCACCTACTCTGAGCTCATCACTGTACTAGTAGCCGAGGAGACAGCAGTGAGCAATACTGACATGGTCTCTGGCCTCATGGAGTTTAGAATCTGATGGTGAGGAGTCACTACAAATAAGTGAGACAATCAAACCGATTAGAGGTTGTAATACGCACCAGGAAAGACATGACAAGCAGGCTGATGGGAAAAACATCAGCATAGGTGAGGAACGTATTTTAGACCGGACGATCAGGAAAAAATACTTCGAGGGAGTGACATTTAATCTGAGACTTAGGTGATGAGAAGCCCATGTGTAGACATAGAGGGAGAATATTCCAGACACAGGAAGGATCAAGTGTGAACTCCTATGACAAACTATCAGAAAGGATTAGCTAGGACATAGTGCATGTGGGGCAAGTGGCATAAGAGATTACCCTGAACAGAGGGCAGGGCCAGATGATACATGGCCTTGAGCAATGGCAACCAAGGAAGCACCTTAGAGATGATGTGATCATTTCTGCCTCTTTTCTCTTGCACTGAGGATTCCAATAAAAACTTTCACCCCCATCATTTTCAAATGCCATGTTCTGCCCCCTAAGCCAGCTTTATCCTCCACCTAGGACCCAGCCAGACAATGTCTTTCACACCCATATCAGAGCCCCGTGAGTAACTGACTCACCCTACTCAAATTATTCCCAGCACCCTGAAACTTCTTTTCCCTTCCAGCCCCACTGCGGCCTCCCTATCCAAATTAACATGGAACTTTCCAAGGCACTTTGTTATGGATTCCCCACAGGGGTGACAACCATTGGAAACCTGGCCCCGTTGTTAGATATCATACAATTTTTACAGCTGACTTACTGTCTGTGCTTCCTTTTCAATGATTATTTTGAAACACATATGACATACTTTGGATGCAAGTGGTTGAGGAAATTCTAAATTAAAGTCCTTGCTGAGCTTAGCTGGCACAGACTTGGGGTCTATGCTACACAAACAGACTTTGGTGTCCTTCCAACTATACTACACGCTCCAAGCACAACTCCCTAACATCAGTCTCTGAAAGAATGAAATTATATCAACAGATACACAGTCAACACCCTCCCATAGAAGCAAAATGTAAAATTAATGCCAGTAAGTAAACATCACCATTTGCCTTCCTCACTGCCCTTCTAGTTTCCTGTTTGGAAACATCTGCAAAGTTAGTATTGCAGTATGTATTACCTTCTCAAACTCAGAGGTACAAATACTACTTAAACATTGAGAACACAATAGACCCTGGAGAGATGGAGTGACTTTGAGGTCATGTGCAGAACACAGAACAGTATCTTAATCTTAGTTCTGACCATAGAGTGCTCTTTACATGCAGAGCTTCAAAGCCAAATTAGCACTGCTTCTTAGTAACTCCTGCATGACTCTGGATGATTTATTTGAATTCTCTCTGCCTCAGTTTCCTCATCTGTAGATTGGGAAGACACTGGAATTTAACTTACAGAATTATTACAAGCATTAATGAGTTGATGCATAAAATACGTATAATAGTATCTGGCACACTAAAAATTTAATAACTGTTATCTATTACTATTAATAATTGATCCAATAAATAAAAACTGGCTGGAAAACTAAAAAGACTCAATTAATAGCAAATTGGGCTTTGGACGATGAGAGCAATTTTTAACATATCCCGCAAATGCACACACTGCCCCAGAGAGCTAAAAAGTTTTCAAATGCTCTTCAGAGGTGGGCCTCAAATATAGATGAGGATAAAAGTTTGGGGATGGAAAAGAACTACATAGAGGAGAGAAAGCAGTTTGTGAAAAGCAAGTCACAAAATCTTCAGCTTTTCAGTAGAATTGCCTCTTGCAGGGGTGGGATGAGTTTACAGCAATAAGCTGCATGGATTCAGGTGAGTATGAGTGAAGAGGATACCATAGGTTTTAGGGGTTTCAGAGGTGGGGAAAAGAATGGATGAGGCTTGACACAGTTAAAGAGACAAAGCCAAGGCCAATACCACTGAAGTTAGGTGAGAAGCTATGATGGTTTATGTAATAAACTAGCAAAGATGAACTAACTTGGCCTCTCAACTCAAACATCACTCCTCTTGAGCCTACTGAGTCCCTCTTGGACTAAGAGATGAATCCAGATGAGATAAGCTAATATAGTGTCTGCCCGCTGGACCCTAGGACTTTGGTGCATTCAACACAAAATCTGGCCCTTAAGATCACGAAGTTGCCTGTGGACCACTGACTGGGTCATGGCCTGGACCCAACAGCAATTCAGGTCATCACAGAACATGGGGATCTAGTTACATTTGTGTAGTTTGGCCTCATTTTAAAATAAATTTGGGACTTGGTAGGGATTCACATCTTGATCTGAAACAAATACTAGTCAAATACCCCAAATTCCACATGAGATATGTAATTGTGGAAGGCCCATAACCTGGGGCCTTAGGACTCTGAATTGATGTTTCTGAAACTAAGGAGGTGCTTTCCACCCAGTTCTTAGAGTTTGATTCATAGTGTGAAATGCAACAAAGGGAACAATCAGTATTATCAAAAGGGCCAATCAGGGAGCTATACATACGACTCCGCAGTGCATACTGTTTTATCAAGATTTATTGTATACAGATGTGTCCAGTCAACAACAGCAGTGATTCCTATTAACTCATTGCTGAGGAAATCAAGTTCTAGGGAAGCAAAAACAGAACACAAAAAACAAAAACCACCAACATACAAAATAATGTCATTACCTGTTCTCACAAGAGCTTTTGGAAAATACAGATTTAAAGCTAGAACAACTTTTTCTTGTTCATTCTAAATCATTTTCAATCCTCAAAACTACAGGAGCATCACAAAAAGAAATTTGGAAATGGATCCAGGATGGGAATTTGATATATATATATATCATATATATATATATATATATGATATATATATATATATGATATATATATATATATATCATATATATATATATCCTGTTTACTTCACAAAGGAGTTATTCATGTGCTTCCCAAATATAGACACTGACCAGATAACTTAAATTAGAAGACAGCAAGAAAGAAAAAAAAATAAGAGGAAGAAGATAAAATGAGTGAAAAATGATGAGACTAATTTAAAAAACAATTCTTATCTTCTGTCTTTCCTTGCTGTGTTTGGTCCACAAACTTGGCTTCAGCGCTAGTCATTACTGAGAAAAGGGAAATGTGATTAGTTATTTGACTTTCACTGTTCATATGACAAAAACCCACTGGTTAATAGAAGCAAAACTATTTCTGAGATCTGAAAAATATGTTAAGGTCTAGTGATTCTGCTTATTATCATTCAGAGTGAGAGTCTCAAAGATCTAGTTTGACAACGATCTCCTTTCCAAGGTGAGAGCATAGGCAACTTGGTTGGACACCTGTCTGCCATGTAGAGACTAGAAGCCTGGGTGTGGACTTTGGTTCTGCTATCACTTGTTTGTATCTGAATGTCTGATTAAATAATGGCCCACAGCTATGTATATACTATGGGGAAAGCCTCTCTTAAAAAATGTAGAGTAATTATCGATCCTCAGGGTCTGCTGATCTTGCAGGGCTTCTTTTTTTTTTTTTTTTAACTCCAGACAGGAGTTTGTTGGTTGGTTGGTTGGTTGGCTTGATTATGTATCTGTGTCTGTATCTGCATTCCACCAAGTTGTAGAACTGAAGCTGTAAGCTCCTAGCTCATGTATGTGTTAAACTGACGTGTATGGCTTTACTACATCGTGTTACTTGTGTTCATCAACTTTGCTAGTCTGTTAGGATGCTTCTGTATAACAGATGGTTGGTTCTTAAATATTACCTCCCAGTTTTCAGTGTGAAAAAAAAATGAGTTACTTTAGTTAAAAGCTGTAAATAAGATGAGCGGTTGAGACTACACTGAGAACAGTGCCTAATAAATAGGTATATATGTATGTAAGATAGCAGGCTGTGTTTTGGTTTACTAATGAAAAAGGAAAGTAATTCTATCTTATAGTAAAATATCTGGTTGTGCTAGAATGTGAAAAAAGATGACAAAAGCCAAAACCTGCATGGGAACAAGATGCAGAGGGTTCGAAGAAAAGGAAATTTTGCCTTAGTTATAAAACCTGCAAATTTAAGACTGAAAAAAAGAAATTTGCTTAAAATGTTGACAAAGCCTGGTTCGATTTTCATTTTTAAAATGCTCATAAATTCTTTACTGTTAGATACTATATTAATGCAAAATAGAATGTGGTATTCTTTCCACTAAAATGATAAATTACTCTTGAGTTCCCTGGTGGTCCAGTGGTTAGGACTCGGCACTTTCACTGCCATGGCCCAAGTTCAATCCCTGGTGGGGGAACTAAGATCCTACAAGCTGTACCGTGCAGCCAAAAATTAAAATAATAATAAAAAGAAAATAAAATGATAAATTACTCTTGGAATATTCTGTCTGTTCTTAACAAGAGGTAATTAAATTTATTCTTTATCTTTTGGGTAATTTGTTCAGATAATAGAGATTTTGCTTCTCCCCAGAATATTTCTGTGCTTTGTGCCGATTTTGTATGGCCTTGATTTTGAAAAAAACAAAGAAAAGTGTACTGAAACAACTAAAGTTCCTTACAACTATGTTATTTTTGACATATTTATCATTAAATATTGGATTACCGTTCTGGTAAGTAGGTAGCAAAGTAAAGCCATTCACTGTTGTTTGGTACTTAGGCTTCTGTTTGAATAAAGTATCTGTTTTCCTTTGATAGTCCTTTTTGATGTTACCTTTTTCAAGATAAGACCCTAAATTCAAAAAAAAATATTATTGCCAAAGTATTTTTAAGAGCCAAATCATTTTTGGCACTTACTACATGGCGAAAATGCCAACCACCCACTTCTTAACCTTGGCACCAATGCTATTACCCTCTCACAGCAAGATATGTTATTTACATAGATTATTAAAAACCTGTCCTTTTTTTTAAAACAGAGATATAATTGAACAAATTGATTAGTAAACTTTGGCCATACCTAGAGTATCATACCTGAGTTAAATCTCATGTCACCTGGTATGACAAGCAACAAAAGTTGAGTGTCTTATGTGGACCTAATGTCAACAAAGCCATGCTGGGAAACTGATATGTGCTTACAGGGGTCTAGCCTTACAGGCAGTAAGGAGGATCACTTCCTGGCCACCAAGGAACTTTAGCAATATGGAAGAGAAAAGAAGAATTCTCATGCAGTTGTAGGCACTGTGGGTGAAATCCAGATGGACATGCACTTCTTAATTTTGTTTCTCTACCTTCGGAATAAATAGCATATAAGAATGATTAAAACAGACAGACATTTGGGGAGATAATCTTTGTAATAATAGAGGTTACGGAGATGCAATCCTAGATTCTTTACAAAGTTTCCAGGACAAAGCTAATTCTCTGGCTTCTGTATCACTTGGCTTCTCATGGTTATAGATTTGCTGGCTGCACAGCAAGAATGGTGGTATGTGTTATACATGCTGCTCCTCTGAAAAGGAAGCAGGCAAAGAACACAAAACACAGTGAGACCAGCCTTTTTGGCAATAAAAAATAATCTTAGAAGACTGTTTTTGACCACACAAAGGACTATTAAGAAAAATTCCCCAAAACTTGGAAGAAAAGCAAAAAGATAACTGAGGGAGTTGTCTAACAAGCCCACCCAAGTTTCATCGGACTCTAGGCTTGGGGGTAGCTTTGCTAGACTTACTATTTACCATTGATAAGAGGCCAGGCATTTTACAACTATGTAAAAACAGATGTTAATTTGTAGAAAACTTATAAACTACCAATGCTTTTTGTCCAATAGACAAGATAACCTCAAAGGTTATGGTTTTATTGCCCTGTAGGAAATGAACCAGTTGTGCATCAAACTTAGCAGTCTTATCGCAGTTTCTTCTTTTCTGCATGTTCTTTTTCCTTCTTCCTTCACTGGCTATATACATGTTAGTTTCTCATGTCCTCCTATGAATCAGCTTTGTCACCCTGCTGGTTCCCTCATGACTGCAGTAGTTAAAACCTTGCACATGGTCACCATAATTGTTATCAGAATGTGCTTTTTTATTCACTGAAAATTATATTTTGATAAGAACAGAGGATCACAGTTCAGACACTAACAAAATAAATTTATAATAACTCAAGCAATTTACTTGCAATGATGAATCATCATGACAAGGATCAATGTCTAAGCTCATAGCATCCCTCCAAAATTGCCTTGGAAATCTCCTCCCCTAGCCTAAGCCCAAGCCCAAGGGTTTCAGATTCTTCTCCATTTTCACTTTCCTCCGATTCCACACTACAAAAGCCCCCAAAGAACTGGTCTAGTAGGACTAAACCCTACTCAAAAATAAGGGGAGAGTCATTGAGCTTGCCAAAACAGAATCCTTTATTTATTGGTTTGGGGAGGGAAAAATCTAAGAACATGAATACAATTTTGGTCCCACCACAGAGATAAAGAAACTCCATGGATTTAGAGGCTGGAAAGCCATGTGTAAGTAGAGATTGACTGAGAAAGAATTCTATGTTTTTTGGCTTCTTTTGTGCACACCACACAAGAGAGGTGCTGTGGGTCAGGAAAGGCTGCAAAGGAAGGTTGTCCTATGTCCTGGCATCATGGGGATTAGCATGGCTTATATTTCCTTGCTGAAGCCTTGCCAGATGAGCCATAAGGAGGAAGAAAGAGGTACCCATTTTATGGTAGACACTGTGTCCATCAAATAGTTAAAAAACTGAGGCTCGGGCTTCCCTGGTGGTGCAGTGGTTGAGAATCTGCCTGCCAACACAGGGGACACGGGTTCGAGCCCGGGTCTGGGAAGATCCCACATGCCACGGAACAACTAGGCCTGTGAGCCACAACTACTGAGCCTGCGCGTCTGGAGCCTGCGCTCTGCAACAAGAGAGGTCGCGATAGTGAGAGGCCCACGCACTGCGATGAAGAGTGGCCCCCCCGCTTGCCGCAACTAGAGAAAGCCCTTGCACAGAAACAAAGACCCAACACAGTAAAAATAAATAAATAAATAAACATTAAAAAAAAAAAAACTGAGGCTCGTGCAGGCAATATTTTTAAATAGATGACAAAATTTGTATCTCTTCTTTGACACTTTCTTTTAACACCATTCTGCCTATTGTTTCAGGCAGAAAAGCTCTGTTATTTCAGGTAAACTGCCATTCTATGCATCCTAATTTCAGCTAGTCTTATGAAGGGGACTCAGAGCAGAATTTTCATCCTCTTGTCAATGGAATAGTTAAGTGCATTGAAGAAAAGGAAGCAATGAACTAATAATAATAGCCCTAAACTAATAATAATGGCCCTGTGCCAGATCCTATTAGAAGTGCTTTGCATATATTAAGTCATTTAATCTACACAATAAATCTGTGAGGCAAGTAAAACTGTTATCCCCATTTTACAGAAGACATAGGTTCCTGACTAGATGTCACACAGATAGTAAGCGCAGAGTAAAGATTTAAACACTGGCAATTTGGCTCTTAACTACTGCACTGTCTCTCATAAATATTGTCCCCCCACCACCAACCATCCTGTACCAAATAAAAGACCTTGATCACTGTAAATAATTTAACAGTCCTAATCTTGATATCTTTATCATTATACAGGTGTTCCTTAACTTGCCCAATTTGTCTATTTCATAAGTTATTGTGAAATTAAAATCGTACATATGCCAACTCCACAAATGAGAACTTAACAGTTCTTCCCATCCACTTGGGTTTTAATTTAACTCTTAGATAGGAAGGTAGATGAGTTGGGTGGATGGATAAAGTAGATAGATAAATAAGTAAGCTGTAAAAATGTGCAAAATATTAGCCATAGAGAAGAAAAAGATAGATGCCAAGGAAATGCAAAGTGGAGCTGTGAAAGGAGGGCTTCTAAAAAGAAGCCAAGAGCAATTTATTTTTACGACAGGTTTCAAAAGAGGTGATGAGAGAAAGAGATAACTCTGGTAGACTGTGGATTGAGTGAAAGGTGATGCAACCTTTCTGGACCACAATCTGGCAATATTTCTAAAATTTTTAAATATACTTACTCTTTGACCTAGCAATTTCATTTCTAGAAATTTAGCTACAAAATAGTGGCATACATGATTAACTTGCTCTTCTGACCAGGTAGTCATAAGATGGTCAGATGGCTAGGTTGTCCAATGAGTATCTATTAAGTCCAGTGGTTTCACAGCACTGTCAATTTCTAAGAATCTTAAGGGGGTTCATCATGCAAAGTGGCATTTGAAATCCCTTCAGGCTGAATATCTTACCCACAGGACAACTCCTAGCCACTGGCTTTTGTCATCTTTTCTTGCTGGAACTTAATTTATTAGTAAAAGGCAGCATGGAAAGCAGAAATTTTACTAGTTTCCTTAAAAGTAGAGAAGTTACTATGACAGATGAATGCTATATTTAAAAAAAAAGTCTTTTGCCCAAAATCCAATAAAGACATTGTTAATTATTGAAAGATATAATTTAAATACTCAGAGAGAATGGGAAGAAGAAGGGGGGAGTCAAAACACTTATATTCAGTTTAAATATTACTTGCTGGTTGACTGGTATGGTGACCTTACTCATCTACAACTTCAAATCCAAACTATTGCAAATGTTTGCCAAACATTCCACAAGAAAATATGCTGCCTGTAAAAACATACAAACAAACATCCACAATGGAACCTAACCAGAGACTTCTAAAATTGTGAACAACTCATCCAATTGGACAGTGGGATTAAAATGAATTCTTTGGTGAGAATGAAAGAGATTTTTGGCATCAACATATCGTTTCTTAAATAGGCTCTTAAGAGCTTTCCTTCCCCTCAAAAAAGAGCAATTGTCAGTTCCAAAAAGTGGCTTCATTTCCCAACTCCAGTATGTGTTTTTTCCAGATTCAGGAATAGGCTTTCCAAGTCCTCCACCCTTCTTGTTATAAATAGGTTATGAAGACTGTCCTTTGATGGCAACCATCAGGAACAGATGCTCAACGGTCAAGGAAAAACCAAAACTGAAGATCTGATCAGTGTTTATATCACTAGGGACTTGATGGCTCCACGGATAAATCTCATCAGTCAGACAGAGCAGCTGAGGTGAGCGGCCACGATATTAGCTTCCACTTTAAAAAGAATGTGAAGTTGCCTATTGGAAGTAGGATTGTATGTTGCATGTTATATGTGCTTATTCCATGTGCAGCCTGTCATCCTGGCCCTAGGATCTAGGGAGACAAAAGTTGAATGGAAAGCAAATGGAACCCCCATACTCTAAACTGATACAACCATTTTATAAAACTGCCAGTATCAACTGAAGCTGAACATATGTGTATTGTATGACCCAGCAATTCCACTCCTAGGTGTGAAGGGAGTATGTGTATATGTGTGTGTGTCCCCAATGCACACACATATATCCCCCCAAAATGTGCACGTGCATTCACCAAAAGACATGTACTAAAACATTTATAGCAACACTAGTCAAAAAGCCCAAATGGAAACTGCGGAATGCCCATCAATAGTATTCACGTGATGGAATTCTCTACAGTGAAGAATGATCTCCAGCCACACACAACGTTATGGATGAATCTCACCAATGCGATGTCCAGGGGAAAAGCCAGGTACAAAGAATACATATTGAATTATTCCATTTATATGAAGTACCAAAAAGGCAAAAGCAATCTATTCTGTTAGGATTTTTTTTAAGTTGAATGAATAAATTAAGCTTAAAAATTCCATGTCCAGTCAATCCGTTAGAACAGGGCAATCAGATCAGGATGCAGGATAAATCAGGAGAGGGATCCTTGCCTTTTCCCTTCTCTACAGCTCCAAGGTGGCTGGAACAAAGGACTCCATTGTCTCCCAATATGGAAGGGCTCCTTTTCCCTAAATCTGGATTTCTACCCAGAAGATGCTAAGCAATGGTATTTTAAAGGCTTCAAGTTTGGTAGTGACAGAGAAGTGGCAAGATAGATGATATTGCTGAGAGAGCAGAGAGAACGTTCAATGCAGGCATTTCTGTCAATGCCAGAGTAAATATTTTAATTCTGCATCCTGAGTTGGATTGATCTCAGCTTTCCTGGGTCTATTCCACAGCTTCCCCCGCTTCACCACCTGCATCTTCCCTTGTTTGTTTTCAAGCAGAAGCCTGTGCTGAGAGCGAAAACCAGCAGATCAGCCTCCCATCTTACTAAAGGAGACTCCCTTCTCTCAATGGTCCTCTGAGCCTCCAAAGAGCTCATCCCAGATGCTATGGTCTCTGCTCACAGGGATCTGACGCTAAGATGTCTTTATATAAACAAGCATCAGGATGAGTGTGTGAAGACTTTTCCTTTCATTCTGATGGCAATAAGATTTCCCCCTTATCCTGGCTTCAATAAAACTTTCCCTTGTGACTTGAGATAAAAGCAATTCTTTGGTCACAGCATTTCCCATGGCAAGAATATAAAACAGCAGTACGACTGACACAGCAACCACACTCCCATCAAACTCAGAAGATACCTTTCTATATTTGAACCTAATGAAATGCCATTATAACCAAAATGGCAATATGGTCCACCAGTAATTATCTGCTATGAGAATAAAGCAAAGCAGTGACACAGATTTTTACAATGTGCAAATAATAGAACCATTATCACTACTGACCCCATGTTTAGGAACAATACACTAGGAACACTTGTGTGTTTAGGAACAAGAATGATGATGGTAAACAGTTATATTATTCTTACCACTGTTCTAAGTTTTAGATATATTTATCCTAATGTTTTAGAGATATTAACAAGTTTTAAGGTTTAGAAACACACTATGAGTTAGAAACTGCTACTATCTCCATCTTCCAGATGAAGAATGAGTGAGGCCCAGAGAGAGTAAGCAAAACAGCGTAGAGTCTGAGAGTTCATTGGGGTAGAGCTGGGATGTGAACCCAAGCAGCCTCATTGCCTCTCCTAAGAAGGCTGGATCTTCTTAAATTTTTCTTAGACCAAATATCAAAATAAGCTTGACTCTTTCCAGTGGATTTTAGCTACGCAGAGTTGAGGACTGCCGTTAGCAGGAAGGATGAAAAGAATATAGAGGGGACAGCTACTCTATTAACAAGAATTCATCAGGAATAATTCCGGAAGCAGGTGAGTCAAGGCAGGCAACCGAGGGATCACTAAGTCAGGACAATGGTCCAAGCAGCGACCACCAAAGTCTGATGACACTGTAGCAGCAAATTGGCCTCCCCGAGTCAGGACAGGTTGTGTTCAAGGGGGAAATGCCCAGCATGCAGCCTCAGTAGCCACAGAGAAGCCAGGGACAGTGGTAGCAAGGAGGGGCAAGGTGACGGGGGAGCACAGGTCACAGGATCCAATGCAAACCTGGGGCATCTAATTACTCTGCTCTTTTCCTCTCCTCTCAGTGTGGGCAGATGCCTCCCCTCCGCTTTGTACTGTCATTTGTCACTGTAATCACAGGTTTTGTATATAGGCTCCATCGATCCCCGTATTCACAGGATCTATAAACTACTCTCTTATTCTTCCTTTTGTGTAAGAGGAAGAGAAATAATCCCATCACTTTCTGCTTGCTAACATTTTATCTGTGTTTTTAATCCTATTTTTCTAAGATCTTATCCATCTTCCTTCAACCTCCTGTCTACCTGGTCCTGCCTCTCCGCCTCCAAAGTGGGGATCTCTTCTCCCTCACAGCAGTCCGGCTTTGGGTGCCTCATCTCTCACGTCTCTTTCCCTAACAGGATGGGAGAGAGACAAGAGCCCTAATCTTCAGTCGGATCTGGACTCACATGCTGGCCACATCAGTTCCAGCCTGTGTGGCACTGGTCAAGTGGCTCATCCTCGCTGATCAACTTTCTCCTCTAGAAATTAGGAGATAAAAACAGCAGAAGATGAAGCATGTGGGCACCCCCAAATCCTAGGCAAGGCAGAGGTAGTCAGTGTCCACCGAGCGTTCCCTGGGCTCCCAGCCTCCCCTGCGCTCAGGTTGGGGCCAATAGCCTGCACACAGATGTGACCTGTGTTTTCAACTGCTCTGGAGTTCAGGGCCAGTGAACCAATTCCCTTTGCTTCTTCCTCCACAGCACTTTGGAGACCACATGTTCCTGGTGGGAAAGATGGAAGACTCGAGAAAGCTGCCTGACCCCTTCAGATGTGATATGAGGGGAAGACACCTTTAGTGGGTGCTGCTGAGATTTGGGGAATGACTTGTGGCTGAGCCCAGCATCACTGTCCTGACTGCCCCAGGGCTGTGGTACAAGGTGAGGTTGGTCCTCTTCTGTGCTATGAACCAACGGTGTGACTGTGGGCAAGCTGTATCACCCCTCTGGACTTCTGTGTTCTCTTTTCTAAATGGAGATTTTTATGTAGATCTGGTTTCTGAACCCCTTTCAAAACATAAAGCCCTTTCTTTCACTGAAATCTGATGTAGGGAACCAAAATAGAAAACGGACAACTGTGCAGGTGGTCTAGTTGACTGAGAAGGCAGGGGAGGGGCAGGGACTCATACAGCAACCACTCCCCTGGGTCCTAAGAACTGAAGCCCACATAATCCCCTTTATTTCTTTATGCTAAACAACACTGGAAACAGACACACTTTCCTGTTCCTATCTTAAACAAGTCTGAGACCCAGGGGGGAATACGCTAGCTGTGTGTTCTGGACATTTCTTTTCCTGGAGGGTAAGGCTATGAATCATGACTAACAGCTTGTTTATCAAAATCCATTTTAAGACACTCGCCTTGCTGAGCCCACCAATACCAAGCTATTAGGTCATAAACTCTTCTGAATCCCAACCACTTCCTCCCTTACAAGACCTGCCTTGAAATCACCCACCTCAGGCCCCCAGATCCCATCAATGCCCTGCCCCTTATGTGATACCGCCAAGCTCTCCTTTACCCCAGCATGTCTAATCAACCTAGCTTTGCTTGCTCAGCAAGCTGGTGGTCTTTGAAAAGTGGACAATCAGCAATGCTGAAACAGCCCCTCATGTGGTTCTGCAGAAACACTAGTTTTTAAAAACCTCTGAGTTGGATGATCTTTAAGCCCCACTATCTTTAACATTCTGCTTTAAATTCCAATTCCTGATCTCCTTGCACTGAATCCTCCCAGGTTGCCTGGCTCTCTAGATATAGTTTCTCTTTATCTGATAATATAAGGCCGAACATTAAAGGATGGTATTTAGCACAAGAGCCAGCCCTTCCTTTCTTGCCTTATCATCTCATCCAGCCCTAGAGAGTGAGATTTTTCATTTCTCAGAACTCTCCCCCTTTATAATATCAAACTGTTGCCATCCGAGAGCTCAGAACTCTCTGAAATATTTAAAGCTCTGTAGGTCTAAACTTGACAAATCAGAGGAGGGAGGAAAAGAGGGCTGAGATGAAGCATCTGAAAGTAGATTGCATCCACCAAAAGACAGAATCAGGAGCTGGGCGCCATGTAGAGACCCTCAAGGAAATAGGCACAGGACCTGTGGCTGTGAAAGGCCTTGCCAGATGGGTCAGTGAGAAAACCCTCACTTTGTGGAGTTTACAATCGCAGCTATAACTCAGCTTGAAGATACCTTAGGAACATTCCATCTCAAAGTAGACTCCCAGGACCAGCAGCATTAGCATCCCCTCGGAACTTGTTAGATATTCACATTCTTGGGCTCCATTTAAGACCTACTAAACCAGAAACTCAAGGAGGACACCCAGAGATCTGTGTTTCAACAAGCCCTCCAGGGGATTCTGATGCACGTTCAAGTTCAACAACCACTGCTATCTTAGAAAATATATCCCTAGCTCTTTAATTTATAGCTGAAGAAAAAAAAATGGAGGCCCAGAGAGGCTGAGTCACTTGCCCCAGACCACACAGCTCATTAGTGCCAGGTTCAGGCCAAGAACCCAGGTCTTCTGTGTCCTGTTCTAGGTCACCTTCTACTACATGGCCTAAGCAATGACCATCAAACAGACTCAGTGTACAGTGGTCACCAGAGAGTCTATAAACAAGGGGCTTGAGGCAGCAATCTGGTCGAAAGGGGGAGGTCCAGAGGGCTGTCTTGAAGCCCCCTCTACTTGGTGAGTACACTGATTTCTCTCACATTGGAGGCTTATTTGAGGAGGCCTGGGCGAAGGGCAAAGGGCTGCAGATATGGGCTCCTAAAGAAATTCAGTGGCTGAGCTCCAAGTCTCTGGTCAGGTGACCACCTAGAAATCTTCAATCTGTCTTTAGTACCTCCCTAAAAAGTATCCCTTACGCTTCTTTGGTGTTCTGCACTTTATGAAGTGCCTTCACTCTCTGAAGCCACATGAATCCACCCTTTTGGAAGGCCAGGTCTAGAAATCTGCCTGTCAAGGCAGCACTTCCTTGACTTGGCTCTCTGCCAGCTGCTGTCTTCTCCCTGTGGCTCCAGAGCAAGCTCCAGCTCTAATCAAGGCAGCTCATCTCCCCATGGACAGAGGCTCCCACAAAGAGTCCTCTCTCCTCTCCCTCCCTTCAAGGGGTGTTTCCACCTCACCCGCTGGGTCACCATGAATCAGGGCTGCCCTGGTCTTGGAAGTCTGGGTCAAGGTCAGGTCCAACCTGGAGGTCTGGCCTGGGATGATACATCCATGTATGGATCCCTGCATTTCTGAATAAACTCAGTGATCCAAGAGCAGGTCATTCAGGTTTGTGGCTCTTTTCTTTCTCTTTAGAGGCATCTCACAGCTTTGCATCTGCCTCTCTAGAGAAAGAGCAGCTGTGAGCTTCTACTGTGAGCTTCTACTTTGAAGAGAGAATTATTCAAACGTTAGCTTTACGGATTCTGTTCTGAGGTCTCCGTTTCTTGGTCATTTCCATTTTCCAAACTTCCCAAGGCCTTTGATTATTATAGATACATAAGTGATAGCTCAGGGCTTATTTAAGGGGGCTCCTGGCTTGCTCTCCAAGCTCATTCCCTTGATCATCTCTCTGGTCACACAAACCTTCTTTCATTCCTAAAATAAGCTAAGCTGTCTGTGCTCAAGGCCTTTGTGCATCTTGCTCCCAGATTTTGAGTGGATGTCTCCTATCGTTCCATTCTCAGCCTACGAGCGCTGCAGAGCATCTTAGCCTCCCCTTTGTCCTCTATTGCTCTATGTTGCTCATACCATTTCTGGTTTTTATTGGTTTGCATTTGTTTTTTGTTTATTCGTATTATTTATCTCTTTCTTTATCAGTCTTCCTATAAGACCATGGGCTCCTTGAGGACACACTGCCTGTTCACGATCCACCCCCAGCATCAAGAATGCAGGCACTCAATACACATGTGCACATTGATCAAAAGCACAGAGACTGAAATTCCTCATATTTTCTAAAGAAAAAAATGAATTTAACAAAACTTGACTCAGAGTCCTGGCATGTCCATGAAATACTCAGGTGGCAGTTCAATGAGTCTTGGACATCCTGTCTCCCTCCGACCCTGGGCAGCCTGAGACCACCCTCCTCTCCCAGAAGGAGGCCCCATTCTTTGTCTGCCGCCCAGATTCCCTAAGGCTGGAGGAAGTTATTCTACTTGCAATGTTTACTGAAATAATACATTTCTGCTGAAAACTCCACAGGCTAAAGGAGAAGAAAGGGAGAGGGGAGGAGCACAGCCAAAGCACCGCCTAAGGAAGGACCCTGGGAGGGAGGCCTGGGAGGGAGCCAGGTTCCTGCCCACTGCGCGCTGTCTGCGGTCGGGGGGACGCTCCCTCCAGGTCCCTGGTTGGAGGCGGCTCTGCCACAGACTGTGAGGCAGACAGAACAAGTTTCCAGTGCCCCCTGCCTCCCAACGGTGCCCCTTTCCCTCCACAGAGTTGTGACCCCTAGACTCATAAGCCCTCTGCCTGGTGGCCCTCACATCCTCTCAGTGTGTGGTCTGTGCAGTCAGCCCGTCCCTGGACCCTCTCTGCTGGGGCCATTTGGTCTTGAAGCCTCGCTTCTCCATAGTGAGGGAAGGACAGTGTGCCTGCCAGCAGGGATTCAGGCCTCAGGCTAGCACTGGCTCTTCCACAAAACCTGTTTTCACCCCAGGCTGGGAAAGGCCACCCGGCCTTGTGGAGAGCTTATGTGTAACAGAGGGTGGGCCAATGGGAGAGAAAGAATTTCTAGAATCAGATGACTAACCAGGAACATCAGGTATGGCTGGACAGGTCATTTAACTTCTCAATTTATAAAGTATCTCATTACAAAATAGCATGCATCATGTATATATATGTCTATGTGTGTGTGTGTGTGTGTGTGTATATATATATACATGGACATACATATGTGTATCCATACATGTATATATGTATGTATGCATAGGAAAACTGATGCACATGAAATATGAAATGTTAATATTAGCTCCATGTGATACAAGTACACCAATATTTTATATTCTTTATACTTGTATGAAGCTTCCAAACATTACACTATGCAGACATAACTTACACAATCAGAAAAAAGAGCTTAACAGGATAATAATTTCCAGCTCATGAAGTGTATAGGTAGATATGTTATCCAGTGGGATCATGCTCTAAAGTATTCTGAAGAATCAAAAGCATTGCCCAAATGAACATTTGGGATTTTGGCAACTGGCAGGTCAGGCAGACCCTGCTTACTAGCACATGGCGGATTCTCCCAAAGTTTTCTTCCAAATGAAAGGAAGAGATACTAACAGTGGTGAGATCCAGAACACCCAGTTTCATGCAGTAAAGCAAGAGGGTTGGAAACTGTATGTATGTGTATTATGAACCACTGGTACAGAGTATATGTAGCTGTTCAACAAGTACTTATTACATACCCAACTTATCTAAATACATAATAGTTAAGGATGTGTCTATGGGCAAAAGTTCAATTCTGGAACTACAAGCAAGGTCACAGAATAGAAGCCTCCTTTCTCCCACCCTGATGCTCTTAACAATGTCCTTCACCACCTGCCCAGGGTTAGAAGTGAGACCCTTCTAGCATAGGATCAATGTATATCTTTCTGTGTGAAATGGGATTATACACAGTTATGCCAATGGTTGCAAAAATAGCATATCTGTGAAATTCTTTAAGTATCAAAATTGCACAAGGCCACAAGATGGCATCATTATGCTATCAAAGTCCGATGGGGTGTGTGTGTGTGTGTGTGTGTGTGTGTGTGTTAATAGTTAATCCTCTTTGGAAGGGTAGATGGACAGAAAAGTGAGAGGTGGGAAGGATCACAGAATCTTTCCTACCCTATGTGTCCTCCTGCTCTTGTGCTTATTCCTATATATGGTTAAAATATAGTTTAAACCCCTATTTTTATTTTTCACATAGAAATTTTTTTTTTTTGCGGTACGCGGGCCTCTCACTGTTGTGGCCTCTCCCGCTGCGGAGCACAGGCTCCGGACACGCAGGCTAAGCGGCCATGGCTCACGGGCCCAGCCGCTCCGTGGCATGTGGGATCCTCCCGGACCGGGGCATGAACCCGTATCCCCTGCATTGGCAGGCGGACTCTCAACCACTGCACCACCAGTGAAGCCCTCACACAGAATTTTGATTCATTATCTTAATCTCTAAGAGAATGGATAAAAATCCATAATTTTGTTATTTTTTAATAAGAGGAAAATATACTAAAATCAATCAGCAGTCTTCCAAAGACTGGTTCCCACTTCTGATCTACATGAAGCAAGTGTCAAAAACAGAACAGTCCCTCTTCCACCTAATTACACAGCAGAGATTGTTTCATTGGGAGCCCCTACTTCATATAGTGTTTTCCACACTGGTATGATATCATTAACCTCACTGATATATTTTAACACATTCCTAACTGTGGCCATGAAAGGCAACTCTACATAATCCCCTAACTTTGCTTATTTAGGATAATCTAATTATTTTCCTGACGCCCTTCAGCAATGGTTAATAGCTTAGGAGTCAGATTGACCTGGATACAGATCCCAGCTTCACACTTACTGATTGGAAGATCTCTGACCTGCCTTGGTTTTCTCATCTATAAATAGGGATATTTAAAATGGCCTCAGAATGTTATTGTGATAATTAAATATATGATATTTGTACAGTATTTAACTCAATGTCATGCATACAATAAATGGCAATTTATTTTTAACCATTGTTATTATGAATTAACAAACACCAGTTTCCCCTCTGCTGGTTTTCTTTTTCTTCCTCTACAGTACAGCGAGTACTGAAGACAACAGGCATACATACAGAAGCTCCTGCTGCCTTTTTATCCAATCCCAAGCTTCATTCAGATGTGCTCAGATATGGCCCTTATCTAATGTCTTGAAAAGGTATGAGTGATAATGAGGGAAGACAGCCAGGAGAGGGCAGGTCATGGTATCCAGCTCCAAAAGAGGGGCCAGCGGTGTCCACTAAGATGAGAGATCAAGTCCTAAGACATCAGAGAAAGCAGAAAGGAGCAAACACCTTCTTGAGGACCACACTGACAGATCCAGAATTGAGGCCAGTTGGAAAGGCAGCACAAGTGATAGGAATAAGATGGTCTGTCCTAGCAGAGGCTGTCCAGCAGAAAGATGACAGAAATTTGCAGATGGCTTGTGACCCTGACCAAGAAATGTTAAGATTGCACATTATTAGACTGTGTGTTATTATGAACAAGACTATACATTATTCCACAAATATATAAGATTTATAGGATACTTAGGATTTTAAAACTATTCAACCATTGTCAACATCAGAGAATCTGTTCTTCAGTAGAGATGGTGAAAAGGTATATAATCTCATGGGTCAACTCTGACTGCCTGCTTATGGCTAGAGCTACAGCAGCACTGAGCAGTATTCTAGGGCTGCATCCAGGCTGAGCAGGATAGGATGCTGTGATAGATTAGTAATGTCTGGCCAGACACCAGGACCCAGAAGCAGCAATGAGTGTGCTATATACCCATCATCTCTCTTCTTATTCAAAATCCAATTGTAAGCCATGAAGAAGGTACCAGAAAAAAAATAGGTGAATACTTATCTGATACTAAGATGGGAAAGAATTTTGTAAGCATAAAAGGAATGGAAGAAATTACAAAGAAAAATATCTAAGCAAAATTCTAAAATATCTAGGTATCAAAAAATATTAAAAATTGGGCTCCCCTGGTGGCGCAGTGGTTGAGAGTCTGCCTGCCGATGCAGGGGACACGGGTTTGTGCCCTGGTCTGGGAAGATCCCACATGCCGCGGAGCGGCTGGGCCACTGAGCCATGGCCGCTGAGCCTGCGCGTCCGGAGCCTGTGCTCCGCAACGGGAGAGACCACAACAGTGAGAGGCCCGCGTACCACACACACACAAAAAAATTAAAAATTTAAAAAGCAGAAAAAGTATCTTTCACAAATGACAAAGGTATTGTATATTTATATAGGAAGCACTCTTATGAATTATTAAGAAAAATGCTAATGATCCAATGGAAGAATGACAAACGAATATGGAGAGATGATTCTTAAGGAAGAATTTTAAATGACTCAAAAGCTTAGATTACAAATGTGCATACTTATATTCAAAGAAACAATAACTAGAGCACTCATGAGATAACATATTTTGCACATAAAATTAGAGAAGATTAAAGATACATTACTCAATTCAGGTAAGAATATAAGTAGATACTTATATGTTGCTTTAGGAATATACATTGCCTTTTTGAGAATACTTGAAAATACATCCAGTAATTCATCTACAGGAATCTAATCTAAGGAGTATTTTTAAATGGTGGCAAAATTTACAACACAAGAATAATAATCATACAGAATTTTACTATAACAAAATTTGGAAAAAAATCTAAATGTCCAAATTAGAAAATGGTTAAATAAAATTTGATTTATCCAACAGAGGAGTTTTAATCAATCCTTAAAATTGCTTTGGAATAATTTTCCTTTATAACCTACATGAAAAGCTTTTGCACATCCCAGTTGTGTGTTTTGTTATCTATTATAGCATATTATATTTTTATCCAATATTAAATTAAATTATATTGTCATGTCATATATGTCATGACATATCAAAAATAAGTAAAATATCCACAAATACTGGTTATTTTTGGTTGTGTGATTATGAGTAATTTTTATTTTCCTCATTTTATTATTCTATGTTTTCCTAGTGGAAAATAATTTATATTTATTATTTCTTTTTTTAAATATATTTATTTATTTTTTATATTTTTGGCTGCATTGGGTCTTTGTTGCTGTACACGGGCTTTCTCTAGTTGTGGCGAGCGGGGGCTACTCCTTGTTGCAGTGCATGGGCTTCTCGTTGTGGTGGCTTCTCTTGTTGTGGAACACAGGCTCTAGGTGCACGGGCTTCAGTAGCTGTGGCACACAGGCTCAGCAGTTGTGGCTCGTGGGCCCTAGAGTGCAGGCTCAGTAGTTGTGGCACACAGGCTTAGCTGCTCCGTGGCATGTGGGATCTTCCTGGACCAGGGCTCGAACCTGTGTCCCCTGCATTGGCAGGCAGATTCTTAACCACTGCACCACTAGGGAAGTCCCTGTTATTTCTTTTAATTGGGAAATTTTTAATTCTATTTGATTAAAACTGTCACATGAAATTTGTTTCAAGCAACCTAATCATAGAAAAGAATCCTGGAGCATAGTGACCCAGAACAAGTACTTTAGTCACACAGACCCTTGACACCTTTAACAACGTGAACTTGTGTAAGTCACTTAACCTCTCTAAGCCTCAGTTTTCTTGTCTGTGAAATGGGGATGATAAGAGTGCCTACTCATAAGACAGCTATGAGTCTTAAGTAAGAGATATCCTCAAGTGGTTAGTATGGCTCCTGGCCCCTAGGAGGTACTTAAAACACTGATCACTAGCTACTCTGAGGGGAACTCACCACCGGCTTTGGATGAATTAGACTCAGCCAGTGAAAGTGGCTATGGTACCCTGGGTCCTTACATTCCAAATGCATGCCTATGGGGCCATGCTTTGTGCAAGTCCAGCTGGATTTGTGGTTGGCCAAAAGAACCTGTGTTGGCTGGAGTTTCCTGAGAATCATCATCAATGCCATTTCATAAACCATCTTTCCACACGTCGTCAAGGAGATGCGTCAGTGAGACACAGCTGCTACCAGCCGCTGTAACAGAGGCCAGCACTTACTGTGCCCTTCATCCTCTCCAACTCGTGCAGACACTGAGCCAAGCGAGGACCATGTGCATTTTACAGATGAAGACAATGAGGCTCAGAGAGCTTCAGAAATTTGCCCAAGATGACAGAGAGGCTCAGAGCCAAGATTTCACACCCACATCCATGTGATGTCAAAACCCAGACTCTCCCACCACCATCAACACACATACACACATACACATACATACATACATACACACACACACACACACACACACACACACACACACACACACACTCAGCTCTTAGCATCAAGATTCCTCCGAAGATGGCTTAAGCAGTCAGGGAGGGACACAGCCCCTGAGCAGGCGTCAAGTCATCAGAGATGGTAGCGAGGCCCCAGTTTCCTCCTTTCTCTCCTCCACTCTATAACCAAGGGATGTGTCCCCTGCCTCTCCTCCTGGTAACCGCAGATCAACACCCCTGTCTCTCAAGTGAAGTAGTCATCACTCTGCCACCCTGGAGGAAAGCTGCCTCAACAGGCAAAGAGGGACCCGCCTTCAGGTGCTGCCTGAGATGGTCTGAGTGCTCCTGGGTCAGAGAGGGGGACACAGCCTTGCAAAGCCGCCCTCAGGAAACACAGCCAAGGAGGAGGCCCAAATCCCCTGAGGGAGAAGCAGCATCAGCCAGAAACCTCAGCTGACCAAGAGAACTTTCCGCTTCTCTTGACTTTAACCAGCTTGAGACTTAGTCACCATATGTTTTTGGGTAACAATTACAAACTTTAAAAATTATAACGACAGCAGCTAACATGTAGCACATATTCAATTCACCGTGCTAAAACATATATAGCTTTTAAATTCCCTACAACTACCCTATCCCTAGAGTAATTTTTATGAGCTCAATTTCCTGATAGTGATTCATGATGACACAGTATGCATGCTTACGTCCAAGGTGGGTGAGGAAGTGGGACCCTGCTCCAAAGAATGAAAACCCCCAGAGGCCTGACAGGAAGGGTGCTGGTGCCAAAGCAGGGGAAGAGGGCTGGAAGGGCACTTCCTTGGAAGAACGAGTGGCTGGGGTGTCTGCTCAGGGCTGGAAACACATCTCAGAGCCTGGCTGGAGGAGGACCCGTGGGCCACCCTGATGGGGTCTGTGGCCCTCAGCACCCAATTTCTAGACCAGTATCTGAATTCCTCCAGGACATACCTTGCTGCAGGGTACCTTGATGAGTTCTAATAATATCTCAGGTCTCTGGTAAGTTCTCTTGATTTTCAGCTGACCTCAGATCTAATAAAAATTTTTTTAAAGGTGTTGGGGGTAGGAGTTTATTAATTAATTAATTTATTTTGGCTGTGTTGGGTCTTCGTTTCTGTGTGAGGGCTTTTCTCTAGTTGTGGCAAGCGGGGGCCACTCTTCATCGTGGTGTGCGGGCCTCTCACTATCGCGGTCTCTCTTGTTGTGGAGCAAGGCTCCAGACGCGCAGGCTCAGTAGTTGTGGCTCACGGGCCTAGTTGCTCCGCGGCACGTGGGATCCTCCCAGACCAGGGCTCGAACCCATGTCCCCTGCATTAGCAGGCAGATTCTCAACCACTGCGCCACCAGGGAAGCCCTAATAAAAATTTTTTGGTAACAATAAATGTGAAAGAACCACTAATATGCATTGAGCATTTACTTTAATATGTTGAATATGCTTAGCTCTTTTAATCCTTACAAAAACACTTCCTGATAAAGAAACCCAGGCCCACCGAGGTTAAATAATTTGCCCCAGGTCCTCTTTTTTTTAAGGAGTAAATCAGTGAACTCATGAAGGACAGCACTAGCAGTCTCCATCAGTGGATAAAGACACAGACCTACTAGAGCATGGACTTGAGGATATGGGGAGGGGGAAGGGTAAGCCGTGACAAAGCGAGAGAGAGGCATGGACATATATACACTACCAAACGTAAGGTAGATAGATAGTGGGAAGCAGCCGCATAGCACAGGGAGATCAAGTCGGTGCTTTGTGACCACCTAGAGGGGTAGGATAGGGAGGGTGGGAGGGAGGGAGACACAAAAGGAAAGAGATATGGGGAATATATGTATATGTATAACTGATTCACTTTGTTATAAAGCAGAAACTAACACACCATTGTAAAGCAATTATACTCCAATAAAGATGTAAAGGGCTTCCCTGGTGGCGCAGTGGTTGAGAGTCCGCCTGCCGATGCAGGGGGCACGGGTCCGTGCCCCGGTCTGGGAAGATCCCACATGCCGCGGAGCGGCTGGGCCCGTGAGCCATGGCCGCTGATCCTGCGCGTCCGGAGCCTGCGCTCCGCAACGGGAGAGGCCACGGCAGTGAGAGGCCCGCGTACCGCAAAAAAAAAAAAAAAAAAAAAAAGATGTAAAAAATAAATAAAAAAAATAAAAACTTTAGCCTGCATCAGAATCCTCCAGAGAGCCAGTTAGAACACAGATGCTGGGCCCGACCCTCAGAGTTTCTGATTCAGTAAATCTGGGGTGAGGCCTGAGGATGTGAATTTCCAACAAGCTCCAAGGTGATGTTGATGCTGTTGATCCAGGAACCACTCTTTGAGAACCAGTGGCCTTGACGAGGAGTCAGCAAATTTTTTATAAAAGAGCCAGTAAATAAATGCTTTAGGCTTTGAAGATGAAGGGGCCAAATCAAGGATATTATATGAGTACTCATGCAACCATTTTAAATGTAACCATTTAAAAATGTAAAATCTATTCTTAGCTTTCAGGCCAAATTTGACCTGTGGTCTAGACTCTAGACTAATTCCTGGTCTTGGTCCCTCCGTGCCCCACCCTACACCTGTTTTCTTCTTCTTAAGGTCCCTGCAGATTAACGTCCTCATCAGGAAAGTGAACCTTAGCTTCCAGTGACTGAGAGGCCAGCTGGTATCCAGCGCAGGCCACACAGTGGCAGTGATGGGGTAGCAATGCCACTGAGGACAGGAAACCTGTTCTGTTTGGAGCTGACCCCAAGCCTCTGGCACTCAGGGGCACCCTGGTCGCTGTGGACTGGGAATGTTCCATGTTGATGTTTGGAATCTGATCATTTGTTTGATTTTTCTGGGGCTATATAACAAGAAAAGTTCTGTATTTAGTGTTGCTTTTGGGGGAATAGAGGATTTCTTACAGCTTTTTTAAAACCGTAATGATGATAATAAAGACACCCAAATTAATGTAATCTGCTTTGAAAGCATACCACTCTTTGCATATTTTAGATAAGCCCAAAGCGGAAGATCTGGTACTAAGGTTTTTCCATATTTGTAATGAGTTATCCATGTTCTGAATTTTTGTGTCCATGGGCTTCCAATTTTTCAAGCACCCACTTTTGTCCCTGGAGATTACAAACAGGGAAAGAAAGCATAAGCCCCCTGCAGAGAAGCACTTCTCCATTACCCACCCACCCCCGGAAGTTCACGAAATGGGTGGTGCAGAGAAGACATTCCAATAACGATGCTCAGCTACTGATGGGCTTTCCAATGAAAACCTTGAGGAGCCCTTCACTCCCACATGATCAGAGGCATGTGAACAATTTCTGAACTCGTTCCAATTAGAGAGAACATGATTCAGAACAGGTCCCTGTGCTGAGCTCCGCTGGGGAATAACAAAGTAAGTGGTACCACTTTTCCTGACATGCCTGGAGAGTTCTGCAAAATGGAGAAATCCAGCTTTAAAGTCCTCCAGCAAGGTCTCAATGGGCGGTCAGCATCTTCCCCACAAGTTCAGTCCCCGTGCAGGTTTGAATGCTTTCTCACTGTGAAAGCATACGGTATCCTGTTCCATGGCATGGAGATAAAAAGCTGATGCCACCACCAACTGCCAATGCATGCCCCTCGACTTCCCCAGAAAGAGTCAGATTAAGGGAATGACAAGGGGGAGAAAAGGGAGAGTGCATTAAGTACTGCATTCCAGTACCCACACTCTCTTGGCTACTAGTCACAATCTGGTGGCCCTTGTTCTCCGTGTTTTGCAGTCTTTTACAAATGGCGCCCAATGTGGGAAGCAGAGTGATGTAATAAGAAGACCCCTGTAAGATCAGAGGAGCTGGGTTCTCCAGGATGACTGTCTCACAGGTGGTGACATTCCCCGTCCTTAATTAAGGTCCACAATCCCTTATCCAAAACTTTCGGGGCCAGATGTGTGTTGGAACTCAGGATTTTTGCAATTATAAAAGTAATCTGGAAAGTAGAAGGGTGGTTGCCAGGGGCTGGGGGTAGAGGAAATAGGGAGCCGTTGTTTAATGGGGATAGAGTTTCAGTTTTGCAAGATGAAAAGAGTTCTAGAAATTGGTCGCACAATCATATGATGTACATAACATTACTGAACCGCATGCTTAAACATCGTTAAGATGTTAGATTTAATGTTTTGTGTATTTTGCCACAATTTTAGTAAAAAACAATTAGGATCATATTCTCTATATTACTGAACATCCCTAGCAAGGTCTAGGGTGGTACCCCGAAATCAAACACATTGATACATCTGCAACAAAATGCACAACTAGTCTAACTAAGATAAATGAAAATCATACAGCCTCATATCAATTCAGGTAACATTTTGCCACAAAGTAAGTTTACTGAATACTCACTGAGAGACTTTTGATTTTCAGCAGTCTCTGGAATTTGGAATTGCAGCTCAGGAACTACGAGCCTGTAGCTCCCACTGACCTCACCCTACCCCACCTCAGTAAGAAATGTTCATTATCCACAGTTTACAGATGAGAAAATAGAAACAGGATGCAACAGGAGTAGGAAAATAGCCACTGGCCAAAGGTCGGTCAGCTTGTGGAAATGCAAACTTGCCTAGTTCAACTGCTGAGGCTTCACCTTGACCCCAGGCTAATGTGGACATAGATATGGTCAACAAAAACCGGAATCCTAAAGAAGTCCCTTGAAACTCAAAGAAGATCCCAGAGAATCCATCCCAATATGGTGCTAGTGGAAGGTGTGTGAGACGGAGCCATTGCATTTTGACACTCACCTCTCCCCTTGGAAGGCCGCGACCCGCACTCTTACCAAACTCATGTCACTCCTGGAACCAGAAACACGAGCAGGTCAAACCACTACTCAGTCCCTGGGGACTGTCCTTTGATTTTTTTGTTTGTTTGTTTCTCAGGCCTGAAGCTCTGATCAGTGAGCTTTTGCTTCCCTTCTCCCTAACACTAATCGCCCACTTTTAATTGAAGCTGTTCCCCAGAAGTAGAAGGTGTGCAGATTAGAAGTGTCTTTGATTCTCTCAATCTGGCACATCTCCTGCATATTCCTAGGAGAAATGAGGCCAAGAGAGATCTGAAGCCTGATAGAGTTAACAAGAAAAAAGCTTCTGGCTCTCGTTGCTCACATCCGAGGTCAGCCCTGTCCCTTGGTTAGGGATGCTTCATAACCGCAGATATTGTATCAACTGATCTTCGTAGCAGACCTGCATGGACATCTGTCTGTCTTCTGCACATCAACGTGGGCACCATGGGAGTCACTGCAGGGCAGGCTTCGCATCAGGGCACTGAACTGGCTGAGGAAGGACAGTCCTCAATGTCTCAGTACATGCTGGCCCCATTGGGAGAAAGCACCAAAGGGCTAAGGTTTGGGGTTCCAGAGCAGCTGATGAGAGGGGCTGACTCGTGACTAAATGTTTCCCGAGGGTGGAGTGGGGAGGAAGTGGCCTCACTGACCATGATCCTCCTGCCCCTTTCTGTGCGCTTCAGCAGCTGCAATCCCCTGGGAGATGCGGCCGCCGTGCTGGGTGCTGCTGGCAGAGTTGACACTGGCATTATTCCTCGCACAGAGCCTTTTTTTTTCTGAGGAGTTTGGACTCTCCCTCCTCAGTTAAATTAAACAAAGAACTCCTCTGTTGACGAGAGAATACGTTGGGCTTTTCGGGGTGGAATATTTAACGAGAATGGAAAGAACGTCCATAAAACCCTGAGTCATCACAGCTGAGCAAGCTGTCTTTGCCTCCTGGGGCCAAAAGTGTGGGATGGGTGTGTTTAAACACATCTACACACAACACACACACCACTCAGGCTGAATGTAGCTAAAACATGAGGTTCTGAACTTAGAATAACAGGCCCACTATACTTGACATCACTTAAATATAAATGGTGCTTTTTAACTAAGCACCACATTTCAAGAGAAATGTGTGTGTGCGTGCATGTGTATGTGTGTGTGCACACACAAACGCACGCTAGAGCCATGCCTGGGTAAGTAGACCCTCTAATCTTGCTAACGTTCATGCCCTCACCTCTCTCCTCTCCCAGGTATTAGATCTCGGGTCCAGACTCGGTTCTGGACTGCCCCTCCTTCCCTTTGATACACTGACTCATGAGGATGGACCAGAAACATCCACTAACTCAGGACCCTGAAGTTCTGTGGCCCCAGCTTAAGGCCTCCAAAATGCTGGTCCTGGCTGGCTCTCCTGGGTCAGGGGAAGGGTGAAGGGAGGGACGGGTGAAGCCTGTGCTTCTGTTCCAGGTGTGGCGGTTTGGGATGGGGCAAGGGTGTAAACGGGCAGAAGGCTTGCAAGGAGAGAGCACTTGGGAGCCAAGCCCTAGGGATACCTAAGAGGTGGGTCAAGAGCTTCAACATTTGAAGACACTCAACATCGCTACTTATTAGAGAAATGCAAATCAAAACTGCAACGAGGTGCCACCTCACACTGGTCAGAATGGCCATCATTAAAAAGTCTACAAATAACAAATGCTGGAGAGGGTGTGGAGAAAAGGGGACTCTCCTACACTGCTGGTGGGAATGTAAGTTGGTGCAGCCACTATGGAAAACAATATGGAGGTTCCTCAAAAAACTAAAAACAGAACTACCATATAATCCAGCAATCCCACTCCTGGGCATATAACCGAGCAAAACTGTAATTCAAAAAGATACATGCACCCCTATGTTCATAGCAGCACTGTTTACAGTAGCCAAGACATGGAAACAAGGTAAATGTCCATCGACAGGTGAATGGATAAAGAAGATGTGGTACATATATATAATGGAATATTACTCAGCCATAAAGAAGAATGAAATAATGCCATTTGCAGCAACATGGATGAACCTAGAGATTATCATACTAAGTGAAGTATGTCAGAAAGACAAAGAAAAATACCGATGATATCACTTATATGTGAAATCTAAAATATGACACAAATGAACCTATCTATGAAACAGAAACAGGCTCACAGACATAGAGAACAAACTTGTGGTTGACAAGGGGGGTGGGGGGAGGGAGGTATTGGGAGTTTGGGGTTAGCAGATGTTAACTATTATGTACAGAATGGATAAACAAGGTCCTACTGTATAGCACAGGGAACTATCTTAAATATCCTGTGATAAAACATAATGGAATACAATATAAAAAAGGATGTATGTATGTATAACTGAATCATTTTGCTGTACAGCAGAAATAAATACAACATTGTAAATCAACTATACTTCAATAAAATATATAAATATATATATGGTTTAAAGATCTTCGCTGTTTAAGTGGGAGACGCCAGTGTGTACAAACCCTCGTGTCATGTTAAACCACACTGGTATGAATGAAGAATGTCAACAATGCTTTGTTTCTAGATACTGCAGGATAGAAACAGCAACATAGTCATAACATATGAGAGTTAAAAGAATCTGCTAAGATCTTCCACAACCCTTTCATCTTACTGATAAGCAAATGGAAGCTGGGGTTCCTGTAACTTATCTAAGTTACATAACAACAGAAGTGGCATAGAACGTGGTTCTCCCAATTTCCAGTCCATTTCTCTCTAAATTCTACTGTGAAAAGAGAAAAATGTAAAACTCATTTGCCTGTATATGGGCAAAACTAAAAATAATGATGCATAATGATTGCTTTCTACCTCTGGCTAATTATAAGTAATCTCCATTAATATGTGTCAGATACACTTTATTTCTGCTTTGCAAATAGGTTCATCTGTACCATTTTTCTAGTGGCGATCATTTTGCAATATATACAAACATCAGATCATTATGTTGTTTACCTGAAACTAAATGTTATATGTCAGTTATAGCTCAATAAAAAATAAAGTGGGGGAAAAAAAATAAAGTGGGGGAAAAATATGCATCAGATTCACTTTAACCTTTTGCAAGCAAAGCAATTTTAAACCCAGGGCCAGCCACATGATTTGCAGAGTGCATCGCAAAATGAAAACACAGGGCCCTGGCCAGGGGCAGGGACCTCAATCTTTCCTTCCCACGGCCCACCACCTGAACGCACAGCAGATGGGCGACCACCAAGGAACTGCCAACAGCACCCCGGGATATGTTCAGTACCTGAACGGGAAGGGGATGAGTAGTCCCCTTCCTAGCCACCTGCCGCATGTCAGCTTGGGGTGGGGAGGACTGCTATCACTTCACCTCAAGACACTGTGGGATGCACACTCCAACTTGAACCTCCGAGTGCATGCCCAGGCTCCCACTGGGGGGCAGAGGGCAGCTATGGAACACAGGCCTCTGCCCTCACCCAGGTGCAACCTAGTCACTGCCCTGGCAGGGTCGCAGTGAAAGTGGCGTCAGGGTGCAAAGCAGGAGGCCAGGAGGGACTGGGCACAAAGGGGCAAGAAAGTGGCTGAGAACCCATCCTAGGAAGGCAGGGAGGTGGCAAGAGTCACCTGTAAGAGCAGAGGCTCCAGGCCCACAGCACTTGCTCCATCATCCTATCAGACTTCGCTTATGAGGCACAAATTCGAAGATAAAACCATTAAGAATTTCAAGATGGCAGACCTCTTCTGAGTATGGCCCTGTGAGACTACACCAGTCACCATGAAGCTAGCCCTGGCTGAACTTTACTGTTCTGTGTACAATCTTCTGTTGCTCAGACAGCTAACTAACTGCTCAAAGCAGCCTGAAAGAACTAGAGGATCACTGTGCAGGTAGCCTAACAAATAGACACTGTATTAACCTGCTAGGGCCACCACAGCAAAAAAGTACCACAGGCTGAGTAGCTAAAACGATAGAAAGTTATTTCTTCACAATTCTGGAGGCTTGAAATCCAAGATCAAGGTATTATCAGGGTTGGTTTCTCCTAAGGCCTCTCTCTTTGGCTTGTAGCTGGCTGTCTTCTCCCTGTGTCTTCACATGGTCTTCCCTCTGTGTCTGTCTATGTCCAAATTTCCTCTTCTTTTTTCTCATACTGGATTAGGGCCCACCTTAATGACCTTATTTGAATTTAATTTCCTCTTTAAAGATCCTATCTCCAAATACAGTCACATTCTGAGGTACCAAGAGTTAGAACTTCAACATATGAGTTTGGGGGGACACAATCAATCGCTAACAGACACCATTCCTCAAATGCTGGATACTCTATAGAGGTGATCTCAGGGAAAACAGCTCCCTAAGAACCTATACGCAGTCTATGGCTTCTCTCAGGGAGGCCTTCTCTAAGCCTCCTGATCAATCAAGTGCCTCTTGTAGACACTCTAATAGCCACAATGTTCGTGCACACTAATTTTAGAATTTTTAATTTCTCCTCCCACTAGATTATAAATCCGTGAGGGCAGGACCCAACTTGGAATGTTCAGAGCTTTGTCCCTTAGTATTTGGTCCCTAGGAAGCACCAAATTAAAATTTTCTGAAGGAAGGAAGGCCAATCAATGACACACAAACCAATGGAAATTAAACTGGAACCTTCTAATTTTTGGCTTCTTGGCCCAGGAAACAGCCTGGGGATCTACTTCCTGGGCCTTTGGAGGAGAGGATTTAGAACATAAAGTGCATTGATAATTTCTTCAAATATTTAATTTCAAATCTAACAAGTAAACGTCCTTCCCCATAAAGAAACAAGTTTGTGGTTATTTAATGAGACTTCCAGCTGCTGCACAGAAATGGGACTGTGGGGTGGGGGGTAGGAATGTTTGTTTTCCCAAACACTGGCATTAATCAAGCTGTGGGATGAACACACACTTAACATTAATCGCTTCCAAAAGAACACATTTGCCTTGACTCAGTGACTCAGAGCACTCCTGGAACACTGAGACACACTAGCCCAGGTAAGATGGGTGTCCTGCTCGCACCTGCAGGACCCCACTGCAAACACACATCATGCACTCATTCAATGGACAAACATTTATCAAACAAACGAATATTATGCATCAGACACTGGCCTTAGGATTCAAGTGTCCCTGACACTTGGGCTGCAAAGATGAGTCTCGTAGTGAAAACAGAATACAAGTTCAACAGAACAATCGTGAATGAAGCTATGATTCATTTGTTTACTTATTCATTCAACATTTACCAGGTGCTTACTATGAAAGGCTCTGTCCAAGACATCAGGGATACAGTAGAATTCAAAAGTGAGGAAGGGTTTGCTCTGGTGGAGCTTACATTCTTGTTGGGAAGAAATGGATAATAAACCAATAAATGAATAAAGAAATAAAATAACATCAGAGGATGACAAGTGCTATGAAAATAACTAAAGCAGGAGAAATGGTTTACAAAGTGACAGAGAGAAAGCTATCTAACTTAGCGGTCAAGGAAAGCTTCTTTCATTGGGTGATTTTAAGCAGAGACCTGAAGAGCATGAGAGAATGAGCCATGAAAAAATCTTGGGGAGGGCTTCCCTGGTGGTGCAGTGGTTGAGAGTCCGCCTGCCGATGCAGGGGACACAGGTTCGTGCCCTGGTCCGGGAAGATCCCACATGCCACGGAGCAGCTGGGCCTGTGAGCCACGGCCACTGAGCCTGCGCATCCAGAGCCTGTGCTCCACAACAGGAGAGGCCACGACAGTGAGAGGCCTGCGTACTGCAAAAAAAAAAAAAAAAAAAAAAACTTGGGGAGGTGTATTCCAGGCTGAGGGAACAATAAGTGCAAAGGCTCTGGGATGAGCCCACATCCAGGAATGCCTAGGAGGCAGAGAATGAGGGGGACAGTGGCAGGAAGGAAGGTAGAAGGCAACCAGGGGCCACATCAAGATGCAGAGTGAGCTCAGGAAAGGGGCACATCAGTCCTACATGGGGGTGAGGGAGAACCTCACAAGGAGATAGCATTTGAAATGAGACTGAAAGGATGCCAGCGATTTGCCTAGTGGACCAGCTGAGAACTTGTCTTCCCACTCTCCACAGGAAGCTGAAAACCATGTGTGCTCTATGTTCAGAGACCAGCAGTCGGAGCGCTAACGTGACTGCAGATGACTGACCTGGTTCTCTCTGACGCACTCATCTTCCAAGGCATCTGCTCTTCTTTACTCTACCAAGAGAACACACCTGTTCCTCCCTAGTTGATGGGTCTCTCAGGCCCCCTTCTCTACATTCCTGCCTGGACCGATATTATGTTCACCATTGCATCCCCAGTTCTAGAACAGTGTCTGGCACAAAGTAGGAGCTTGCTGAGTAGATAAATGTCACTTGTTTTTTCTTATTTATCCATCCATCCATCCACCCATTCTTCTTCTTCTTTTTTCCAAAACAAGAATTCAAAGTAGTTGTCTTCAGCTACATACTCAGGCCACATCTTTGTCTTACATATTTCTGTTCAATTGCGAGGTATCAGAGTATCCACTAAATTCCTTCAGGAAGGCATGGATATTCTGAGGGCTTAAACTGGCTCCACTGAGGTAAAATGTAAGTATCCAATAAGCAGCTAAATGCAGCACAGATGGTCAATAAGTTCTGTCTACAAGAGACCCACTTCAGACCTAGGAACACATACAGACTGAAAGTGAGGGGATGGAAAAAGATATTCCATGCAAATGGAAATCAAAAGACAGCTGGAGTAGTAATTCTCATATCAAACAAAATAGACTTTAAAATAAAGACTATTACAAGAGACAAAGAAGAACACTACATAATGATCAAGGGATTGATCCAAGAAGAAGACATAACAATTACAAATATTTATGCACCCAACATAGGAGCACCTCAATACATAAGGCAAATACCAACAGCCATAAAAGGGGAAATTGACAGTAACACAATCATAGTAGGGGACTTTAACACCCCACTTTCACCAATGGACAGATCATCAAAAATGAAAATAAATAAGGAAACACAAGCTTTAAATGATACATTAAACAATATGGACTTAATTGATATTTGTGGGACATTCCATCCAAAAACAACAGAATACACTTCCTTCTCAAGTGCTCATGGAACATTCTCCAGGATAGATCATATCTTGGGTCACAAATCAAGCCTTGGTAAATTTAATAAAATTGAAATCATATCAAGTATCTTTTCCAACCACAATGCTATGAGACTAGATATCAATTACAGGAAAAGATCTGTAAAAAATACAAACACATGGAGGCTAAACAATACACTACTTAATAACGAAGTGATCACTGAAGAAATCAAAGGGGAAATTAAAAAATACCTAGAAACAAATGACAATGGAGACACGACAACCCAAAATCTATGGGATGCAGCAAAAGCAGAACTAAGAGGGAAGTTTATAGCAATACAATCCCACCTTAAGAAACAAGAAACATCTCGAATAAACAACCTAACCTTGCACCTAAAGCAATTAGAGAAAGAGGAACAAAAACATCCCAAAGTTAGCAGAAGGAAAGAAATCATAAAAATCAGATCAGAAATAAATGAAAAAGAAATGAAGGAAACGATAGCAAAGATCAATAAAACTAAAAGCTGGTTCTTTGAGAAGATAAACAAAATTGATAAACCATTAGCCAGACTCATCAAGAAAAAAAAGGGAGAAGACTCAAATCAATAGAATTAGAAATGAAAAAGGAGAAGTAACAACTGACACTGCAGAAATACAAAAGATCATGAGAGATTACTACAAGCAACTCTATGCCAATAAAATGGACAACCTGGAAGAAATGGACAAATTCTTAGAAATGCACAACCTGCCAAGACTGAATCAGGAAAAAACAGAAAATATGAACAGACCAATCACAAACACTGAAATTGAAACTGTGATAAAAAATCTTCCAACAAACAAAAGCCCAGGACCAGATGGCTTCACAGGTGAATTCTATCAAGCATTTAGAGAAGAGCTAACACCTATCCTTCTCAAACTCTTCCAAAATATAGCAGAGGGAGGAACACTCCCAAACTCATTCTACGAGGCCACCATCACCTTGATACCAAAACCAGACAAGGATGCCACAAAGAAATAAAACTACAGGCCAATATCACTGATGAACATAGATGCAAAAATCCTCAACAAAATACTAGCAAACAGAATCCAACAGCACCTTAAAAGGATCATACACCATGATCAAGTGGGGTTTATTCCAGGAATGCAAGGATTCTTCAATATACGCAAAGCAATCAACGTGATACACCACATTAACAAATTGAAGGAGAAAAACCATATGATCATCTCAATAGATGCAGAGAAAGCTTTCGACAAAATTCAACACCCATTTATGATAAAAACCCTCCAGAAAGTAGGCATAGAGGGAACTTTCCTCAACATAATAAAGGCCATATATGACAAACCCACAGCCAACATCGTCCTCAATGGTGAAAAACTGAAACCATTTCCACTAAGATCAGGAACAAGACAAGGTTGCCAACTCTCACCACTCTTATTCAACATATTTTTAGAAGTTTTAGCCACAGCAATCAGAGAAGAAAAGGAAATAAAAGGAATCCAAATGGGAAAAGAAGAAGTAAGGCTGTCACTGTTTGCAGATGACATGATACTATACATAGAGAATCCTAAAGATGCTACCAGAAAACTACTAGAGCTAATCAATGAATTTGGTAAAGTTGCAGGATACAAAATTAATGCACAGAAATCTCTGGCATTCCTATATACTAATGATGAAAAATCTGAAAGTGAAATCAAGGAAACACTCCCATTTACCATTGCAACAAAAAGAATAAAATATCTAGGAATAAACCTACCTAAGGAGACAAAAGACCTGTATGCAGAAAATTATAAGGCACTGATGAAAGAAATTAAAGATGATACAAATAGATGGAGAGATGTACCATGTTCTTGGATTGGAAGAATCAACATTGTGAAAATGACTCTACTACCCAAAGCAATCTACAGATACAATGCAATCCCTATCAAACTACCACTGGCATTTTTCACAGAACTAGAGCAAAAAATTTCACAATTTGTATGGAAACACAAAAGACCCCGAATAGCCAAAGCAATCTTGAGAACGAAAAATGGAGCTGGAGGAATCAGGCTCCCTGACTTCAGACTATACCTCAAAGCTACAGTAATCAAGACAGTATGGTACTGGCACAAAAACAGAAAGATAGATCAATGGAACAGGATAGAAAGCCCAGAGATAAACCCACGGACATATGGTCACCTTATCTTTGATAAAGGAGGCAGGAATGTACAGTGGAGAAAGGACAGTCTCTTCAATAAGTTGTGCTGGGAAAACTGGACAGGGACATGTAAAAGTATGAGATTAGATCACTCCCTAACACCATACACAAAAATTAGCTCAAAATGGATTAAAGACCTAAATGTAAGGCCAGACACTATCAAACTCCTAGAGGAAAACATAGGCAGAACACTCTATGACATAAATCACAGCAAGATCCTTTTTGACCCACCTCCTAGAGAAATGGAAATAAAGACAAAAATAAACACATGGGACCTAATGAAACTTAAAAGCTTTTGCACAGCAAAGGAAACCATAAACAAGACCAAAAGACAACCCTCAGTATGGGAGAAAATATTTGCAAATGAAGCAACTGACAAAGGATTAATCTCCAAAATTTATAAGCAGCTCATGCAGCTCAATAACAAAAAAACAAACAACCCAATCCAAAAATGGGCAGAAGACCTAAATAGACATTTCTCCACAGAAGATATACAGACTGCCAACAAACACATGAAAGGATGCTCAACATCTTTACTCATTAGAGAAATGCAAATCAAAACTACAATGAGATATCATCTCACACCAGTCAGAATGGCCATCATCAAAAAATCTACAAACAATAAATGCTGGAGAGGGTGTGGAAAAAAAGGAACACTCTTGCACTGCTGTTGGGAATGTGAATTGGTACAGCCGCTATGGAGAACGGTATGGAGTTTCCTTAAAAAACTACAAATAGAACTACCATATGACCCAGCAATCCCACTACTGGGCATATACCCTGAGAAAACCATAATTCAAAAAGAGTCATGTACCAAAATGTTCATAGCAGCCCTATTTACAATAGCCCGGAGATGGAAACAACCTAAGTGTCCATCATCAGATGAATGGGTAAAGAAGATGTGGCACATATATACAATGGAATATTACTCAGCCATAAAAAGAAATGAAATTGAGCTATTTGTAATGAGGTGGATGGACCTAGAGTCTGTCATACAGAGTGAAGTAAGTCAGAAAGAGAAAGACAAATACTGTATGCTGACACATATATATGGAATTTAAGAAAAAAAATGTCATGAAGAACATAGGGGTAAGACAGGAATAAAGACACAGACCTACTAGAGAATGGAGTGGAGGATATGGGGAGGGGGAAGGGTAAGCTGTGACAAAGTGAAAGAGCGGCATGGACATATATACACTACCAAACGTAAGGTAGATAGCTAGTGGGAAGCAGCCGCATAGCACAGGGAGATCAGCTCGGTTCTTTGTGACCGCCTGGAGGGGTGGGATAGGGAGGGTGGAGGGAGACGCAAAAGGGAGGGGATATGGAAACATATGTATATGTATAACTGATTAAATTTGTTATAATACAAAAAATAAAAATAAATAAAAAATTAAAAAAAAAATGACAATGGAGACACGACAACCCAAAACCTATGGGATGCAGCAAAAGCAGTTCTAAGACGGAAGTTTATAGCAATACAATCCCACCTTAAGAAACAGGAAACATCTCAAATAAACAACCTAACCTTGCACCTAAAGCAATTAGAGAAAGAAGAACAACAACAACAAAAAAAAAACCCCAAAGTTAGCAGAAGGAAAGAAATCATAAAGATCAGATCAGAAATAAATGAAAAAGAAATGAAGGAAACAATAGCAAAGAGCAATAAAACTAAAAGCTGGTTTTTTGATAAGATAAACAAAATCAATACTTAGAACTTCAACATTTTTAAATTCCTACCCTGGCCAGAAACTCTGCCAGATCTTGGGGACACACCTGTGAATGAGCAGATGTGATTCTTATCATTGTTGATCTTATTGCCTAGCGAACGACACAGACAGATGTTCATCATATGATAAAGCCTGTGGCAGGGGAAGTAACCGGTGATAATAGTCACAGGAAAGGCACCTAATGCAGATGGAGGGGCAGTCTAGAAGGTTTTCTAAAGGAAGTCATGTGTGAGTCCTAGAGAAAAACAGAAGTGAGTCAGTAAAGCATTGGGGAGAAAATGTTTCAGAAGAAGGAACATAAGGGCAAGGGCTGGAGGCAGCTTCTTTGAGGAATAAACATTAGTTCAGGATAGTAAGGCTATATTTGGAGTGATAAGAGATGAAACTGGAGAAAAAGGCAAAAGTCACACAGAGAAGGAGATCCTAAAACTTACTAAACAGCTGGGTCTTTATTCTGAGGGTACACTGGAAAGCTTTCAGCATGGGAGAAAGATGAGCTGATTTATGTATTAGAAATATTTCTCCAATTTATAATGGATGAGATCAAGGGCAGGGAGACTTTGCAGTAACTCAAGTGAGAGGTTATGAGGTTGAAGGCAGACATATTTAGAAAACTATTTAGGTGGCAGAAATGACAAGACTTGGTAATGTGGGTTGATTGAAGACATGAATAAAAGAAGAAAACCCAGGAGTTTGTTTACCACACAGAGCTTTGAAGCTAGAGACTGAGTCATCCATTTTTTAGGGACAGTATCACTGTCCAGTAAGGGCCACTGATGGCTCCAGTGGTGAGAAGACCAGAGTGGGATGGAGTGATGAGACCACTGTCTCAGTCTCTGCAGGCAGCAGGAAGAAGCCAGAGGTTGGTCAGAACAGGATAAACCTCCTCCCGTCCCCACCCAAGTCACACGGAAGCACAAGGATGACCAAGGGCAAAGCCAGGAGCCACTACTCATCAAGATGCCTCACGTGTTTCCCTACAGAGTTGTAGGAAGTGAAGTAGAGTTTAATAGCTAACAACTCACATAACACTTCTTCAAACTTAAAACTTTCTGCCCTATAAGAGAATCATCTTTTAGTTGAGACTGATCCTTTGCTCATACTGATCCAAATCCCCTTCCCAGCCTAGCATACACTCCCCAGTGTTCTCTGCCTTTCCAGATTCTACCCAAACTTGGGTGCAGTCCCAGCCACTCTGACAGCACATGCTCAGCACAGAGCACTGCAGGAGGTAAAATGAGCAGATGTCATGTTTCCTAGGGAAGCTGTTTCCTGTTTGGGGAGTGGGAATGCATGTACCTGAAATGAGCCAAAAATTGTCAAGTGCTGAGAAAATGCAAAGAAAGGAATTACTGTGGTGAGATCTGGCTAATGAATAAATGCTTTTGACTGGATAAATGAGTATCTCATTGCCACAAAGAACTGTGCTGAGATGTCAGTGCTCTGAGTTCCTGTAGTCTTGGTCTTGGATTTTACTAAGCAAACAAAACTCACTGGGTTACCATTTTATCTTCCCATACATTCACACATGAAGTATTTCCCCAAATTCTCTCCAACAGTTTTCTCAGTCCTCTCACTAGTAAAAGCTTGAAGCACTTTGCCAATCTTCCTGCCAGTCCTGAAAGCAGGTAATCAAAAATAACATGATACTTCACTAAAAGAAAAAATTTAAAGTACAGAACAACAATTAAAATATTAACTACCTCATAGCAAGGAATAGCATGGATCACTGTAGAGAAGTTATAATCATAAGGAAATCAGGTAATCAAGAAATTCTAGATAAGTCTCAGGCAGGTTGTACCAAGAAAGTTTGCTGTTAGCCAAGGAAAACCAACAGTGCATTTTAGACTCAACATGGAGTATGGTGATTGCTTAGATCTTCAACTCACTCAATTTCCATTAAATCGGAACAAAACTATAAACAATACCTTCCCAACATGACATCAGATTAGTGATCTGATATGCTAATTCTAATGAGTGATTGTTAATGTTATTATAATACTTAATATTTGTGCAGCCCACTTAAAAAGCAACTCAAAGATTTCCAAATGATTTAGGTAAGAAATCCACCCAGGACTTCAATATGATAGACTAGATATTCTGAAAAACTCTCCCAGTATTAAGCCCCTAACAAAGCTTACAGCATTAAGAAAGGGGGTAAGTCCTTAGAGGTCAAAAATCAAAACAAAGAAAAATACAAAGAAATTAGAGAAACTCAGAGAGAAAAGTAAAAGATGCAGTGTGATGATCTTTTTTATGTGTCAAGTCGGCTAGGCTACAGTCCCAGTTATTCAACCAAACATTAACCTGGGTGCTGCTGTGAAGGCATTTTGTAGCTGTGATGGAAGTCCATAATTGGTTGACTTTAAGATTATTCTTGATAATCTAGTGGTCCTGGTTTAATCAGTTAAAAGACCTTAAAAGCAGAGCTGAGACTTCCTAGATGCAGAAATTCTGCCCATGGACAGCTGCTTCAGCCTGTGCCTGAAAGCTGCAGCCTGCCCTTCCTGACAGCCTTCCCACTGATTTTGGATTTGCCTAGCCAGCCTCCACTATCATGTAAACCAATTTCTTGCAATAATCCTCTTAATATCTACTTCCTGCTGGTTCTGCTTCTCTGGCTAAGCCCGATTGATGCATGGAGCTCACTGCTGATGTGGGGCAACTGCTGCTCCCTACTTCTGCTCTGGAGAAAAGAGGCAAGTTTAGGACTCACGTAGGTGTAAAGTCAGATTAGGATCCACTGAGTGAAAATGTGAACCAGAAAACAAAGAACAAAGTAAGCAAACCTAAACTTGGCTCTCGGGGCTTCAACTCTGGGTACAGGGTAGAAAACTATTCATGGAGAATCTATAGCCACAAGCCATAGATTTGGGACCCAACTCCACCATAGAATATGTGTGACTTCAACTTTGAGCATAAAGAGATACCACTTCATATTCACCAGACTGGCAAAATTTGTAAGTGAGAATATCGAGTATTAGACAGAATATGGAACAATAGGAACTATTAGATTCACTGCTCTTGAACAACTTTGGAAAGCCTTTTTGCATCACCTGGTAATGTCATAGATGTATATATCCTATGAGATAATGATTTCGTTCCACTACTAGGTATATGCCCTGGAAAACCGTATGAATCTGTGTTCTAAAAAACATGTACAAGATGGTCTGTGCAGCATAATGTATAATAGCCCCAAACTGGAAGCAGTTCAGATCCACTCACAGGAGACTAGTCCAAGTGGAAGAGTCACATAATGGACTATCTACAATGGAGAAAATGAATGAATTACAGCTACATGTCCTGGCACAAACACAATGTGGTGTAACAAAAAGCCCAATACATATATTAAAATTTCATTTCCTTTCATGGTCTTATCACATATTTTAAAGATAAAACCTGGACCAGATCCCTACTTACCCACATCCTATATCCAGGCTGTCAGCTCTTCAGACCAAGATTTATATCCTATTCACAACTGTACCCACAGAACCTAGGAGAGCACCAGACGTAAAAAGATACCCAACAGATACTTGTTGAATGAATGAATACATTTTGAACACAAAAATGCATGCCAAACCTAGGGGCAGGACAGGAATAAAGACGCAGACGTAGAGAATGGACTTGAGGACATGGGGAAGGGGAAGGGGAAGCTGGGACGAAGTGAGAGAGCGGCATGGACATATATACACTACCAAATGTAAAATAGATAGCTAGTGGGAAGTAGCCGCATAGCACAGGGAGATCAGCTCGGTGCTTTGTGACCACCTAGAGGGGTGGGAAAGGGAGGGTGGGAGGGAGATGCAAGAGGGAGGAGATATGGGGATACATGTATATGCATAGCTGATTCACTTTGTTATAAAGCAGAAACTAACACACCATTATAAAGCAATTATACCCCAATAAAGATGTCAAAAAAAAAAAGAAAGAAAGAAAAAAAAGCATGTCAGGAAACAGACCCTGTGTTTCTAGCCTAGTGTCCTGATGCATGAAACCCCAAACCCTGATTTTACCTACCTGGACCCCTTCTGCCATAGATGACCCTGCAACTGTTGTCATCTGACCTATCTGACTCCTCTTCCCCAGGTTCCAAAAACCATACTTCCCCTGGATACTTCCATCTAAGAGCCACTCAAGTCCCAGTGTGATACATTGCCATCAAAAACCCTAAGAGAAGGGAGCTTGTCAATGTCTGTAAAATGAGGTTTTGAAATGTGCTCTAGATTTAATTCTGGCAAGTTGTATTTTCCCATGATTTAACACGGATTCCAGAAAGTTGGAGTAAACAAGAACTTTGACAGGGCTCAGCAAATACAAGGTTCAGAACAGCAAACAAAACTGCTTAAGAAATTTTAGTTCAAATTGATCAAATTGATAACAAAATAGTATCACATTAAAGTTCTGGGGGGAAAAAAGGAGTTAATTACATTGGGCCATATTGAAAAGGGACTTATTATGAAATTCCTGAGTACCTTTCTATTTGGGAAATAAACATAAGTGAAGGGACACATTTTAGGGGAAAGTAATTGATACACTTTCTCTCCTGAAGTACTAGAGTACTTTTAAAGTACATCTTTTTTTCAATACCAAGGGTGTTCCTGTTTTGAACGTTATGAAGAAGGAATGTTTTATACAAGGAAAGGTGGTCTTTCTTGATACAATCACAGTAATTCAATCTGGCAGCAATGACTTCGCTAAGCACAAGGTGTACCTTAACGTGGGCTAATGACATGCCTAGTGTTGGTGAATTTCATCCCCTCTGCAGGGTAACATGGTACAAGAACACTTCAATTACTGTTTTGGGGAGACCAAGCACATTTCAGTATACTAAGATTTTTAAATTCCAAATGTCAAGTATACTTTAAGAATAATCACAAGCACATGAGCTTATTCTGCAATCTCTAGCTGTCAGTTTAGTATTCACTCACAATTATTGTCTTAGGGAGGAAGATCGTCACAAAGAACTGACACTTCCTTAACATCTAGAAATCGCACATTTCTTTCTTCTGTTATGTTATGTGGACTGGATGCCAGCGCACTCTAGATTCATCTATGTGGCTACAAGTCACTTTTCATTTCATTTCAATGATTTACTGATTTTCCACTTTGCACCTGACACTATGTTACATACTGTTTGGGAAGGGAGTTCCTACTCTAATGGGGCTTTCCAGGTAGTTGATAAAACAAGATTTATATTCAAGGAAGACTTAAAAAATAAACATGACAGAGTATAAAGCCTGAGGTATGATAGAACCTTGACTTAGGAGCTTGGTTATATTCTAAACACCAACTGCCTTGATGCTTTTGAAAATTCACTCCCTCCTCTGAGCCACAATTGCTTCTTTAGTGAGAGAAAGAGGCTACATTAGGCACTCTCAAAGGTCCTTCTGACAAAGCTGTTCACTTCTGACATTCTGGGTTTTAAAGAAGTATAAGAGAGTATCTTTTAGAAGATGTGTGTGGAGAAATTCACAATGCAAAGATTGTTCCAAGGTGGGATTAATCAGAGAAGGTTTCATAGTAGTGGTAGGTCTTAAGGTTGGCCTAGAAGCACAATTATGAAATGGTATTGCAAGCACTATAACGTGGTATTGTGTGTGACCTATTGGGTGCATCACATTTGTAAACCTCATTCTTTTCCTATTCATCTCTTCTGCCTTTATGACTAAACACATGCCATTCTCAACACATTATTACTCAACTCTACCTCAACAGGGGAGTTATAAAGGAGAGAATGAGTTCAAGTGGGTGGATGAGGAATAGCCTAACTCATTTCACAGAGCAACCATGCCTACAGGAGCAATTACCCAGCCAAATTCACTCACTGTCCTAGTAACTTCCTCCGCCATATTAATTACCTAGTGATCTAAAAACTATCAAATCACACATACAAAGTGTCATCCATCACCCAAGATTAATAAGAATTGGGCAATTATTAATAGGAGTTGGGCAATTATTCCAACTATTCCAATCCTTCCAGATGATTGGATTGGTGACAGAGTCCTAAAATTTCACACTGAAACTAAATTATCTGGAATGGTATCTCAATCAATCAAACTGACCTGATGATGTGTCTCTTCTCTTGGTGCTTTCTGGAAGGAGATTTAGATAGTAAGTTATCTAATTTAGGTCAGAGTTCCAATAGTTTATTAAAGTTAAGGAATTTAAGCAGCTGTCCATTTTTGTATACAGAAAATATAGACTCAAAAATTTCTTATTGGGCTTCCCTGGTAGCGCAGTGGTTGGGAGTCCGCCTGCCGATGCAGGGGACATGGGTTCGTGCCCCGGTCCGGGAGGATCCCACATGCCACGGAGCGGCTGGGCCCGTGAGCCATGGTGCTGAGCCTGCGCGTCCGGAGCCTGTGCTCCGCAATGGGAGAGGCCACAACAGTGAGAGGCCCGCGTACCGAAAAAAAAAAATTTTCTTATTGCTTACATACTCTGCTAAGATTACAGAAGAAACTCCCAGGAAAGTTACTATCTATGTTAGGGTCTGGATGATGTCTGCAGAGAAATTACTCCTCCCCTTGTCCTTTCTTTCTCCTACTTGGCAAAGCTCAAGTTCTGAGTCCTCTGAAACCGTTATCAGAATCTACCATCCCTAATTCCTTCCTCATCTATTTTCCCTTTGAGGTCCATGGTTTCTAAATCCTTAAGACACATAAATAATATTATGGATTCCTTTTGTTAACTGTCTCCCTAGTCCACTATTTTTTTTTCCTCTGAAGAAAGGAGAAACTAAATAATATTTTTTAAAAGTCCCAATTTCCAGTGGCCCTTTATTCATTACTATTATCTCCTACATATTAAAGAGAATATGGGCATCACAAGGAAATAACTTGGGTCAGTTTAGCTCTGAAAACTACCTGAAACTCTTTAGTACAAGGCAGAGAGGAGCAGTTCAGATCATTTCCAAGGCACGGGGGCAGATTACATACTTTGTAGTGGACTACAGACAAAACGCAGCCAAAAGAACCTTAGCTGAATTCATCATTTGATAACGTGTTTGTATTTTCTCCATTTCTCTTCACACATCATAATCAGCATCATCAAATATTTAAATCTGCTTTCCATATGCAGATATGACAAGCTGTCTAGTAATATTCCATGCTAATGTATTATAACATTGCTGATACTGCAAAGCATTGTTTGTAATTTAAACTATTTTCCTCCAAGGGAGTCAGAAGAAGCTTAAAAAAAATTTACCATTATGAATACCATCAACCAATGTGGCAAGGATGTAAGAGATACCTTTCTCCTTTCCCGTTACGAATACAGAGACTTGAGTACAGGGAAGTGAAGGGTACAAGGGTACATATTTTCTGGCCACAGAATGGGGAAGAGATAACAGATTTGAAGAAGAGCAGGTCTCGTGTTGTAAAAATAAACAATAATAGAACAGAACAAACTCCTCCATCCAGTGAGGAGATTAAGTCACAGTACCCTTTAATCCGCAGGTTGGCTCCTTCATCTCTGGGACGCCCGGCCTCTGCCTCCTGTACATGACATGTGGGTGGTATACTCCCTCAGCCAGCAGATGATTTTTGACAGGCTCAATGAAAAAATCTCCATGTGGCAGATGGAAAAATCCAGTCTGTAAATACATGCAGTACAAAGGTTTTATTTGGATCAATTCTTTACCGAGGCAAAGAAAACTAGTAAAGTGAAAATTATATAGATTATGATGAGCCCTGAAACTCATAAGACTGGTGCCTTCATCGTCTGCCATTTGATCTCACAGAAGAGCTACACATAAATAATTTAGTGAAATGTCTTCATAGTCCTAGTTATTAAATGTTTTGGGGGCATGATCCCTTTGAGACGCTAATGAAAAAAGTGTATATATACACACATATCCAAAGGTAGCATACAATTTTTCAGGTTTGTGGATTCCCTCCACCCCTATAACTCATTGCTGGATATCTATGAATCTTAAATTAGGAACCAGTGCTTCCCGGTTGCCCTGTTATGGAACTGGTACTTATAATCCATATTTCATTGACAACCTTTGGGAACATTTACCTGTAAGTGAGTAGCAGTTTGACTTGAAGTGTGTAATGCCATTCTGCTCTCAAGGAAACAAAGAAATATAATACTAATTTCCTGATCTGAGCCTGAGTTTCCAAGAGTCTAAAGAGGGCACTCTCATTTCACAGATATGGGAATCAGCCATAAGTTGGAGAATGCTGGGCAATGAGTAACTCTTTTTGGAGGTCAGGTCTAGAAGCGGTATAGCCGACAACTCTGTTTTCCCTTTGGGAAAATTTCCTAGTGCCCATTTAAGATGTTTAGAAATTGCTTTGCCAATGATCTCCTAGGATGGACTTAGCTCTCAGTATGTGAATTCTATATTGATGAAAAAGAGGGCTTGCCCTCGATGCCCTCCTTGCAGCTTCACCTTGAGGTGACCAAGAGCTCAGACTCTGGAATTAACCCGGGTTCACATCTCAGCTCCTCCACTTTTTAGCTCTGTGATTTGGGACAAATGACTTGCTCAGGTTAAGCCTTCTCAATTGAAAAATGGGGATAACCAAGGGATGCTGTGAAGATTAAATGAGTTAATACATGCGAAGCTCCTAGAAAAGGGCATGGCCCGCAGTCTTGTCTGTTATTAGACTCTTGCCAGATCTCAGATTTTACGGCTTTTCATTGTCTTAGGGTCTCCGGAGTCAATATAGCAGTTCAATGAATATTAAGTTTGCAAAAATAAACCTGGAAAGTTTGAGGTTAGGAAAAATATGAACGGGTCCCAAAGTTCAAGGTCCCTCACCACATGTCAGCAAGCTGGGGATGCTGTGCTACATAGACGAGTCTGAAGATGGGGTGAGCGGGGTCAGGAGGCAACAGGGGCTCTGTGAAGGGAGATGCTCTCTGCTGAATAGGCTTTGACTTGGGGGTCTTTCCAAAACGTTTGCTGCACTGTACCAGTAATACAACCATATCTAAATATAAACCTCACATTTGGCTTCCTATTTTGATTACTGACCTTAAAGTATCTTTGATAACAGAGAGAACAGAAAAAAAGGAACACTTTACTGAAAGTCATATGAATAGCTGTGTGACCATGAATGAGTCACCCAACCTGTAAAATATGGATAATGCCTACCACCTCATAGGGCTGTTAGGAGAAGCAAATGAGTTGAAGCTTATCAAAGTACCATGAGAACTGCTTTACAAATGCAGGGTGGTATTATTTTAATTACCAACTCCAGAAGTGGTTATATCTGACTTCAAATTTGCTGACATTTCTTAGGAGACATGACATTTTTTTTCCTCAGCCTCTTTCTTTGAGGAAAAACCTCTGGGACAGGAAGTACTGACAAGGTCCAGACTACAATAGACTAGCTGGAAACAGACTTATGCAGGACTGAGATTGGGTTCTATTTCTACTCTGAGACAAAGACCAGGGACCCAAAGAGACAGTGGGCCTATTGCTAATGAAGCTCATTTGTTCCATGGAAACAAAATAGAAGGCAAGGACTCCTCGGGGATGGCTGGCATGGGTTCCCTTTGTGCAACTGCCATCAAACTAATAATAAAGTCCTTGAAGAAAAAAAATAACATCAACAAGAAGGATATATTGGTATTTCTCCAGCCTCAAATTTTGGACCCAGGTGGTGCAGAAGAAACAGATGGGGTGCCAGTTGAGAACATAATAACTATTTTATGGGCACTATGAATGAGGGTGTCTGAAAGCCAAACAAGCATTTTCTTAAAGGCTTCCTTCCATTTCCGTTCCTGCACAAGGCCAGCTTTGCCAGTGTGTACCTGGAAATCACCTGTACAGCCTAAATATTTCTCAGAAGCTGGATGGAGACTTAGGAGAGCTGGGTGACCCACCAGCTGGAGGGGAAACAGAACATCTGCTCATATGCAAGTGGGGCTGTTGGCCCCAGGACCCCATGTGTGTCACAGAGAAGGGAAGGGACAGGATAGGGGATGAAGGGACATCGCTGGTTCAGGGAGAGTGAGGTGGGAAGATTTCCCAGCTGAGCTCTGCACCTCCCCTCTTCCCCAACATATAACCACAGAGCTTTGTACACCTGGTACCCAAATGGCCATGGGTCACTGGTCTCTTCTCATCTAACCAGAGCCAGGTCATGCTCTGGTTAGAGCATACACTGGTTTTCTTTCCACTGGAAGGAAGGACTGGCTCCACTCTCTCCCTGAAGCTAACTGCCAAGAGAACCATCTTCTTTCACTACCAGCTCTGGATCTGGACCAAAGAAGGCGCTCTTCGTTCCAGTCTTCTCTACAAACTGCTCACCTCTTATATCTTTGAAGGAGAATGAGAATGGACTTGAGGACAAGGTATCCAATTCACTGGGGGCTTGAACAGGTTCCCGGAAGAACCAGAGCGAGATGAGCCCTAGGCAGAAGCTCAAAGCGGACAAGTTTGCCCTTTTACCTCCATCATCTCCTCTTCTTCCTGTCAGTATCCAGTATCCCAGCACACTGCTAACTGTCCTTTGGAAATAAACTCACCTCCTTGTTTTAACTAAGTTATAAATGTCTGTGAATGCTTCCTGAGGCTCTCTTCTAAGAATTGTTTTAAATAAGCTGTATTTTGAAGCACTGTAAACATACAGAAAGATATGCAAGTTATAACTGTAAAGTCCCATAAATCTTTCATAGAGGGCACACCTAAACGCAGAAACAGACCATTCCCAGCAGCCAAGAAACTTCCTGTTTCTCTTCCCAGTCAATATCATCCCCAAGGGTAACCTTACTCTGATTTCCAACACTAATACATTTGTTTTAAACCTATCCTTAATTCTTTACAGGAAGCATTACTTGATATATAAAAAAAAAAATAATGTCTTCTAGTTTGTATCGAGTGTTAGGGACTGGTCAATGGAAGAAATTTAAGGGAGGGGGATTTCTCAAGGCCCATTAAACCAGACTCTTCATACTGCTTCCTACCCGTCCCAACCAGTGGGGATGAGACAAAGGACTGAGCTACCTTAGCATGAGTCATTTGGCATTGAACCTCTACTGCCCTCTGCTAAGGAAGGAGGGGAAAGAAGCTTAAGAGTCTTTAGTATCAATTTATCTTTCCTAGTGGGAAACTGGTAGTGTCTTACAAGCAATTTGTGAATAGAATGTTCTAGAATTGCAAAGGCCAGAGACCTTGAAGAGTCACCTAACCTATGCTGTCATGCCTTCAGGTTTTACCACAGGTGAAAATGGCACACCAAAGAATAAAAACAATGGCATTGTAAAAGACATAGGGGGAATTTATCAAATCCAGCACTCAAGGCCCTGTGTTGCACAACTCAAGGGGTGCTCTTCACATAGAAAAAACTGAGTGGCACCCCCTGGAGGTGTGAAGTGAAACATTGTCACTAAAACTCATCAACCGGTCCTGGAAAGAAATTCCTTTTTCACTTGAAAATTTCAGAGTTAACAAATCAATCTGTTTCTTCCCATGGTGATGAAGACAACATGATGAACATATTCTGAAATCAAGAACAGAAAAAAACTAATTTGGGATAAAGAGGTACCCAAGATACTCAATTATAGCGCATGGATCACTGGGAAAGATGTCACCTGTCGCTCACTATATACACAGGAAAGAAGATAAAATCAGACCCCCAAATCACACTTATTGATTATCAATCTGCATCTATCACATGGCCAGCCCAGTGCTAAGAGCTCTCAGAGGGGCAGTGACCCCTGCCTTCGAGGTTTACAACCCAGCCAGGAAGATAAGACTCATATCCATAAAATAGCAGAAAGGAGAACAACAAGGCACTAGAATGTTTGTGTTTAAAAAGGTGTAGTGTTCATATGTCCCAAGACACTAGCCCATGAGCTCTGATGTCACTGGGCCTAGAGGTCAGAACTTAGGTCCTGTATCACAGACCCTTCCCCACCTCACACAGCATCTTTGCAGAAGGTACCTCCCTAGGTGATACAGATTCCAGTGCCGTGTCCCAGGGGAGACAAAGGCCATTGAGGGCAGATGCTTTTCGAGGGCACAGACAGAAGATTGAACTCCTATAGTCTCTAATACACCTGGTCCAGTCCTAAAGCCATTATAGCCTTCCAGAGTTATTAACTTTTTTATTGCTGGGGTGCAAGATGCAGAAAAACTTTCTGTCATTTAATATGCAGCCAGGACCCAAAGTCAGAAGTCAAGGGAGGACAGAAGCCTCAGCATACAGAGATGAGATCACTGGGAAGATTCCTCCAGGAATAACCTCCCCTCTGTTCTGATGCCAAGAGCTCCCTGACTGGCCCCCATGGAGCCAATGGGGAGTGTAAACTGGTAATGTCATTGATTCAAAGATTTTGCATGTTAGTCTTGGCAGCCCTAGGTAAAGCTCAAGCCAGGAAGCCATTCTCTGCTGCATCCACCTGGTCACACGTGTGCCAGGCAGGTTTTGCAACAATACAGATCTGGTCCCTACCTCCTAAAACAGTGCTGTCAAATAGAACTTCCTGCGATAACAGAGATGTTCTATATCTGCACTGTCCAACTCAATAGCCACTAGCCACATGTGTCTATTGATTTGTGGCTAATGTAACAGTGGAACTGAATTCTTAACTTCATTTAATTCTAATTATTATCTTTAAACAGCCCCAGGTGGTTAATGGCTACCATACTGAACTACATATTTCTACAGAGTGGCTGACTAGTGAAGGAGAGGGATCCATATGTGTATGCATTATACAGTGACGAGTACTGGAATCCAGGGAAAATTTGAAGACTTGTCTTAGAAGAAAAACAAACTGAAGAAATGTGACATTTCACTATAATAGTTGGCTTTTTTGTGATCAAGCCAATCAGGAGCCAACTTGGAAACATCAAAGTAATGCACCCAGTGGAGAACTGAAAGAAGCAACTAGGTATAAAAAGTGTAACATTTACCAAAATTACAATGAATCATGTTGAGTTCATTTTTGTGTATGGTGTCAGGAAGTGTTCTAATTTCATTCTTTTACATGTAGCTGTCCAGTTTTCCCAGCACCACTTATTGAAGAGACTGTCTTTTCTCCATTGTATATTCTTGCCTCTTTTATCAAAGATAAGGTGACCATATGTGTGTGGGTTTATCTCTGGGCTTTTTATCCTGTTCCATTGATCTACCTTTCTGTTTTTGTGCCAGTACCATACTGTCTTGATTACTGTAGCTTTGTAGTATAGTCTGAAGTCAGGGAGCCTAATTCCTCAGGGAGATCAGCTCAGTGCTTTGTGACCACCTAGAGGGGTGGGATAGGGAGGGTGGGAGGAAGACACAAGAGGGAAGAGCCATGGGGATATATGTATATGTATAGCTTATTCACTTTGTTATAAAGCAGAAACTAACACAACATTGTAAAGCAATTATACTCCAATAAAGATGTTAAAAAAAAAGTGAATCCTGGGGAACAAATCTGGCAGGACAAGGGCTGTGTGAGGGAGCTGCCATTGACCTGAGGCCAGAATGGAAGGGGCATGGAGGTATCAGGAAAAGCCAGGGACTGGGGTTGTGATCATACAGAATCGAAAGCCAAGCTCTACTTCTAGAAGGAGCTGTCCCCGTTAGAGCCCTAGAATATCAACCTACATGTCCTCATACCTCTCTGATGTTCTTCGGAGGAACCTACCCAAACCCTAATATACAAAGACCACATCCCATACACTGGCTGGCAGTTCAGGGTCCAAGTAGTAGAAAAAAAAATCCCTGCATTAGAAAGTTGATGAGTTCAAAAGATATATAAGATCAAAAAGTTATGACAGGGTTTAATCAAAATAGCATGAGTTGTGGTCAAATTAGTTAAAACATTGAGCCCCAGTTTTCTCATCTATAAAATGGGGCAAAATCTATCATAATTAGCATGGTTATAATAACTATCAGAGACACTGTATTAAAATGTGTAGCAGAAGTCTTGACATATATATGGTAGGTAGTCATAAATGCACAGTAGCTCATTTTATCATAGCATCATCCACAGTGAACACGATATAAAGGGGTGACTGAAAGCAGGTATTCTCAAGTGCAGCCATTTGGTTCATCTCCTAGCTGCACATAACTTAAGCTCTCTGGGCTTCAGTTTTCTCATGTGAAAAATATAAACAGAGGTAGTAACTTGTTAACTGGCTTATTAAAAAGTGACATGTTTATTAAATGAGTTAGTGTAAAGTGCTTGGATGAGTGTCAGCACATAGTATGTACCTAATAAGTGTTAGCTATTATGATAGTCTAAGGAACATTCCCCCCAGATCCCTGATGTGATGGATAATTTTATGTTTCAACTTAACAGGCTATGAGGTACCCAGATTAAACATTATTTCTGGGTGTGTCTGTGAGGGCGTTTCCAGATGTCATTAGCATTTAAATCAGTGGACTCAGTCGATTGCTGTCCCCAGTGTGGGTGGGTATCATCCAATTTCATGAGGTTCAGATCTTCTTCAGCCCTCAGACTGGGATTTATACCATCAGCTCCCCTGGTTGTCAGGCCTTCAGCCATGGACCAAATTACACCATGGCTGTCCTGGCTCTCCAGCTTGCAGATGGCAGATTGTGAAACTTCTTAGCCTCCATAATCGTCTGAGCCAATTCTTCATAATAAATACACGAATTAGGGGAGAATCAGTGGTGCCTGGACGTACATTGAACTGTCTGGAAAAATCTGAGAGGAGACAGAATTAATAGCTTTCTCTTTCTTGCTTTTTGATAGTCTTAGAGCTGGAAGCGATGGTGGAAGCCTTCTCATCAAACTTCACACAACGCTCAGCCTGAGAGGTTGGTTTTCAGGACATCTCTCAGAAAGATCAAGCCTGATTCTCAAACTGGGATTTCTTCCAATGAATTAAGGCTGAAATCTTCAATAAACTTAGTTTCCAAGTCTCTAGGTCAACCACGGGAGCCAGGTCCTGCCCTCCCCCTTCTCCTACTGGAAACAGAATCTACAGCACAGTTTGTGTTCCACTAGTGGAAAAGCCAGACTTTGGAGATGGGGCTGAGTTCAACACTCAACTCCAGCACTAGCAAGCAGGGTGGTAATTTGCACAAGTAATTTGGTCTCTCTGAGCCTCGGTCTCCTCATCTGTAAAATGGTGACAACAACATATTCTCTGCTGAGGAGTTTTGATAAGAACAGAATAAGATAATATTTTAAAATGACCCTGAACAGTGCCTGGCCTGCTGTCCCCATGGTTTTCCTCCAGGTGATGGTGCTTGGACTCTTCCCTGTGACTCAGTCAATCACTTCCTCATCTTGCAGCATGCTTAACATGGTTGTTTGTTTCTGGAAGTACTCAGTTTTGGGTTCCAGAAGAAAACCTCCTGCTCACATAAGGTAGAAAAGTTGTCCCTTAATTAATTTTCTTTGTTTCTTACTTGATAGTACTTGGAACTGAGTGCATTTATTCAATTACAATTCCCAAGAGCTGTTGCCACAGATTCACTCACTATTTTTCTTATGGGAGGTTAGACAGAGAGAGAGAGAGAGAGAGAGAGAGAGAGAGAGAGAGAGAGATAGGACAGCCACTCAGCCCAATAAAGTAGATTTTTAGAAATTTAAAATGTAACCACCAAAGAGAATGAGGCATCCGATGACCCACTTATCTCTAATTTTAGCGTGCAAAAGAACCACATGGAAAGCTATTAAAAATGCATATACCTGGGAGCCTTGTCCAGAGATTCCAATCAGTAAGTCTAATGTGACACCCAGGAATCTGCATTTTAGTAAGCACCTCGGGGTTGCTGATATAGATAATTCATGTATCATACTCTGAAAAACACTATGCTATTCCATTAGGTAGTGCTTGATTGTTTTTAACTTCTCTCACCATCAAACTGGCATTAACACTACAGATATGGTGAAATACTTGTAACGGCCCTAATTAAACATTTAGTTCATCTCAATCAAAAGAAGTGTCAGCAATAATGATTGCTGATTGCAGTTTGTACAGAATATCCCCCTGAATCTGAGGTTTGCAGAGAAGGCCCTTAACATCTTGGCAGATCAGGGCACTTAAAAGATGCCAAAAAATAAAGTTTAAACCATTCTAGGAAGTAGGTGAAAAAATGTTTTGGATTTGAAATGTGAAATAAATGTGAAATCATTTCACACCAAGAAGAAAATGTGCAGTCTGAAAGAAGTTGACCTGACACAAATGCTGAAGAATCCTACCAAACCTACTATTCTCAAAAATTAAAGAAGAAATTTTCATTACATCTCAAACCATGTGTTCTTAGATAAGCCAACAGAGTCAAGGAACATCATCTATGAGTCACTGTAGCAACCAATAACTCAACAGAACTTCTCTCTCATGCTGTCTTCAGGGACAGGGTGGGAGCCTCATAGATGACAGTGTCTTAAAAAATGTTCTTTCTAATCCCATCAGACACTTAAGGTCATTTCTGACTCATTCTCCCAATAATCTTCTATCAGAACAATTTTTTTGTTTCTCAAAATTTCTCTATGTCTTTGCATTTTTTGGTCCCTCTAAGCAGCAATCCATGTTTGTCATCACTAGAAAATGAGGAGCCCAACTAAAAGGAAGGGGAAAAAATTAGCTAGTACCTTGGGAGCCCAGGAACCATGCTATTAAGGAGAACAAGTGAAAGCACTTTCCTAAGTGGGGAGCAGAAAACCATTATGGTAGATTTAGCCAAGACACAACACTATTCTTTCATGAACACCCAGCAGTCCATCATTCTCCAACCAGAAACCACCCTCCACTGTAAGGATGCAAAGCACCCACCCTGGGCTGTGGAGAACACGGCCCTGGCCCTGCTTCTCTCACTGTGATGGGTGACAATCCCTGATGGGCAACAATCCCTGATCAGGCAGAGCTCCCAATCCTGGAGGGAAGAGCACAGCAGCCTGTCAAGACTGTTGATATGGCCACCAAAGTGATTTTGAACTGAAACAGAGCATTCCAGGGATGTTTACCAATGGCTCAGGGCCAAAGGGGAATGCCTTGTCTCGTGGCTTAGTGATGGGAGTTGGCAAACCATGAGAGAATTTGATGGTCCATTAACTTCACTAAGTGCCACGGCAGAGAAAGGGGGAAAAAATGAAGAGGAGGTCTAGTGTGTGATGCTAAAGACATGAATGTGACCAGTGAGAAATACTTATATCCTCATTACATGTCTAGAACGAAATTGGTTAAAGGAAGATTTGCCTTCCCAAGGGCTCTTCATGAGAGTATAAGTCCACACTCACTGTCTCTACTTTCTATGCCACACTAAAGTCATGACTATAGTGGAACAAATTTATTTTAGTTATTTGTAATTGCCCACTACCCTGTGAGGAGAATGGGTCTGGGATATTACAGTACGTTTAGGCCAAGGGCAAAAGAAAACCTTACTACTCAGTAGAATAGACTTTGACCTCCTTGAAGACAACATTAAAGTGGTGTGAGGAAGGGAAATAGCAACTGAGGAAGTCCTAAATAAGGGTGTTTAAGAAAGAAGGGAGAAGCTTGGAGTCCCAGAAATAATCCAGATGTAGATAAACTGGCACCTGGAGATGGAGAGGCTGAGAAGGAAAAAACCCATAGAAGATGCATCAGCTGGCAGCCAACGTGAAAGATGTGCAAAAAAGGAAATGGGGATTTTTGCCTGGAGCACCATAGTAAATGTACAAGGTAAACTCCTTTATGTATTTTACCTATGAAACTTTCAGTAAAACACTGTTCTCTAATACTTTTGTGTGTGTGTGTGTGACTAGAAATGCTGTATCCTCCCTCAAAGGTGGCACAGGGAGAAAAAGAGAATCACTGAAGAAATACATATGAGGAATCTCTTTAAGTAGAGGGTAAAATTGTCTACTTGAGGCAAGTAGGAAAGGCATCTGGGAAACTGCTCTGAAGAATGGGAGAAGGCACCAACCTTTGACAGAGCCCAGTTGAAGCCTCAGCTGAGATCGTGAGCCACTGAAAAGCAAGTTAAAGGAGATGACAAACGAGGCAAATGCAGAAGAGTTTGTGGTCAGAAAGGGGAATGTTAAAGTTTAAGCATTCAGAGTTTGTAAGGGAAGCCTGGTGTGGTAGGATGAATATGGCCCCCAAAGATGTCCACATCCTAATTCCTGGAACCTGTGCATAGGTTGCTTTACATGGTAAAGGGGACTTTGCAGATGTAATTAAGTTAAGGATTTTGAGATGAGGAGATTGTTGACTCAGTGTAATCAGCAGAGTCCTCTAAGAGGGAGGCAGGAGGATCAGAGTGAGTAGTAGAAGAGGTAATGACAGAAGCAAGAGGCTGTAATGAGACAAGGAAGAGGCCACAAGCCAAGGAACACAGGCAGCCTCTAGAAACTGAAAAAGGTGAGAAAACAGATTGCCCTGAAGCCTCCAGAAGAAATGTGACCCTAATGACACTCATTAGTCATGACCTTCAGAACTGTAAGAGGATAAATTTATGTTGTTTTAAGGCACTGCATTTGTAGTAATTTGTTACAGCAGCCTTAGGAAAGTCATACACCTGGGGAGTCGTCATAGGAATAGGTCACCAAAGGGAACCCAATCAAAGAATTCTAGGGAAGGGAAGTCAAGAAGGTGAAGGGTCCATGAGGTTAAGGTGTTCACCTTGACCCGCAGTTAAAAATACATTTCAGGGCTTCCCTGGTGGTGCGGTGGTTGAGAGTCCGCCTGCCGATGCAGGGGACACGGGTTCGTGCCCGGTCCAGGAAGATCCCACATGCTGTGGAGCGGCTGGGCCCGTGAGCCATAGCCGCTGAGCCTGCACATCCGGAGCCTGTGCTCCACAATGGGAGAGGCCACAACAGTGAGAGGCCCGCATACCGCAAAAAAAAAAAAAAAAAAAAAAAAAATACATTTCACATTGTGACCCGAGTATATAGCCAAAACATTTCAGGAGGCAATGCTTCCCTCTTTTGCTATGTAGAAGGCATTCTGATATATTCCATTCTGTGTTATTCAATTTAAATTATGGTTCTAACACATTAAGTTGATTTCACATCATGTAATGGATTACAATCTGCAGATTCAAAAACATCAATATGGTGGGGAGAGCTTGGACTTTATTGCTAAATCTGGATCTGAGTTCTCATCCTGGTTCTATACTTTCTTCCTGTGTGACCTTGGTCAAGTAGTTGATCGATGAGTCTCCGGCTGTTCATATGAGAAATGGGGATTGCCTACTTGCTACAACTGTTAAGAAGAATAAATGAACCGTTGTAAGGAAGCACCTATTACAATGGCTGGCATGTAGCATTCATTCAAAAATAGTGGCTTCTTATAAAATTAGAGAATCTTATCCTAAGACTCTTCGAGGGTCAATTTTTCAGCAGATACTGGAATTGTTTCCTCACCTCCACTCATCCACATCATAAACGCTCTTCTAATGAGGAGATACTTCTCAAGGCATCTGCTATTGCTAAAATAATGATTAGAACTCTCTTCCCTTTATGGTGTTAAAAGTCTGTGTGCCTATAACTCCCACTCATTGTCTTAGTTCTGCCTTGTGGAGCTATACCAGATATGTCTAATATCTTTTATACATAATATCTACTTAAGTATATTGGATAACATTTATCATGTGTCACTAAGACTTCTCTTTTCAGCCTAAATATTTTCATTTCCTTCAATCATTTTTCGTTTCTTATTGTGCTAATCCTTTAGCAGTCTGGTTAATCTCCCTGACTACAGCTTGTCAATATTTCTCTAAAAATGACACCAGAATTGGGCATTGAGAGCCTAGCACTCCAATGCCATCAACTTTGGAGAAAAGGAATAGTGGGAAAAGTATATATATATATTTTTTTTCCCTTCACAATAATCAACTTCTTCAGGGAAGAAATTGGTAAGGCAAAAATTTGGTCTAATAAGGACTTACTTCTTTTACTAGGACTTAACGAAATGATCTATTTTCTCCATGGTGTTATATGGAGTCTGGGAAATGGGCTTCAGAATTGGGGAAAATACATAGTGACAACACTGAAGACAGAATGTCTCAGTACTCCCTGAAGTTTAATGATTTTTTTCTTAAACAACACCCTGAATTGACCAGATATCTTCTTCATTAGAGTTCGATTTCCCTGCCATTCTGACCATTCTTTCAGCATCCAAGTGGAGATGGTCGGTAAACAGTTCATGGCAGTGCTGTTTGGAATATGAACAGACCACACCAAAACTAGCCCTCTGAAAACAGTTCCAATCTCTCTGCAAAATGGGCTGGCAGTGCCTGGATGTTATTGCAGGGAAAAAGTTGGACTAAGAGTACATGTAAGTGATTTTTCTTTTCCCAAGTTTTTATTTAGAAAAATTTCAGAAGTACAAAAAACCTCAAAGAATGGTATAATAAACATCCATATGTCCCCACTTGAATTAAAAAATATTAATATCCTGCCACTTCTGATATATATGTGCTGCACTATTTGAAGGTAACTTGCAGACACTGTGGCAATTCAGCCTTAAGTACTTTATCAAGCCTGTCCTAAGAAGTGGGCACTCTCCTATGTAACCACAGTTCCATTACCTCACCAAAGAATTAGCAATCATTCCACAACATAATCCTGATCTCATTCCATGTTCTAATTTCCTATATTGTCCCCCAAAACATCTTTTAGAGCTATTCATTGTTTCTTTCTTTCTTTGTTAGTAATCTAGAACTAATCAAGTTAATACAATGCAGTTTGGTTGTTTTATAATAAATTATTATTATTTTTTAAACATCTGGAATGTATAATTTTATTGGTATACATTAGACACACTGTTGGATCAAGAGTTTTAGGTTGGACTTTTAAATTAAAATCCACTGAAACATAATTTTGCCAAAGTTTCTTAAATTCACAACTTACAATATATTGATAGTCTCCTATCTCCCTAGGTAGCTGATGTTTTGTAAAATCCCCTCCTCTGAGTTAGATTTATGCCTTCAATTTGCTTATATTATTATGCTCTTGGGCTATTCAGTAACCAGACATCTGTTCAGAAATCCCTCTAGAAAGTTTCCTACATTATTTATGTCACTGCTAAAGCTATTTCCCCTCCCTTAAAAAACAGTTGCTTTACGTACAAAAGAAAAATCATTATTTAGCCAGAATGTTGATAAATGATTCTAGTTTCTTTTCTCTGACCCATCATTGCCTTTTATACACTTTCTTATACACATGAGATTTAGACAGAATTCTAGAGGATGGAAAGTGGGACAATTAATAACCAATGTTTCATGGCCAAGTGAGCCCAACCCCAGAGTGTGCATACTGGTGGGATGTAGACAAGAAGGAAGTTGATTTGACCCAGGAACCACAGAGCATTTTGGAACTTAGAAGTGCTGGATATGATGGAGGGAAGGCAGGGAGAATGGAGGCATGGGGCTGAAAACAAAATGGTTGTCTGCTTCTGTACTTCAGGCAGAATTACTACAGGCAGGTGTCTATCCTTTAAACTATAGACTAGAGTTTTCTTCTCTGCAGGAATTAAATGGTCCACAAAAAAAGACTGTTACATTCTGGCATTTAGGAAATCCTCCAGCCATAAATATTAGGTACCTACCCGATTCCCACTTGAACAGTCAGAAGTCCTTCATACATACACAGAGCACTTCACTAGCTTTTCAACACTCCCTCATACATATGGATGGATGTCAAGACATTTTAGGAAAACGTCAACAAGAAAGAGGTAGAGCAAGGTAAATAAACAGGAAAAATTAACTTTGAAGATAATGCAGGAAACAGAAAGGAATGCATCAAACAAATAGGCAAACCTCAAAAACCTGTAAATAGTGTCCTTGGAAGTTTTCTAGAGTAGATTTTGCCCATAAAACAAGAAGAGGATACTGTGAAAAAGGAACAGCTAGAGGCCAAGAATGAGAGCTCTGAAAAAAATGATTGATGAAATTTATAGGAAATCAATAGAAATGTTGGAAGATAAAGCCAAGAGAATCTCCAAAAAGTAAAGAAGACTAAGATTTGGGAAAGATGAGAGAAAAAAATTAAGGAAAATGGAGGAGCAGTCCAGAAGATCCAACATCCAAGAGTATTTTTTCATAACTGAAGGGCTGAAAAACGCAGTATCCAGAGTGAGATGGTCTATTGAGTGTCCAAAACAGTGGATGAGAGAAGACTCACTCAAAGGCACATTATTTTGGTATTTGGCAAAGAGCATGGGTAAAGAGATGACCCTAAACCTTTTGGGGAGAGAGGGCGTGGACACCCAGAAAGGATTGATATTCAGAAAAACTTCTCAGTTTTGGAAATGGGTGCTGGAACAACAAACATACAGATCTGAGAGCCATAAATCAGTAGCTCTAACCTGGAGGTGCCATCAAGGGAAGTCCCTCAATAGGATAGCCCAGGGCTGGCCTGTGAGCCGCTAGGCAGGAGCAGGGAGACGGCGAGCTTCAGGGATGTCTCCAAGAAAAAAAGGGACTCCATGGAACAGTGCTGATATGTTGAGGATGTAAAAAGAATGGATTGTAACAACAGGGAAGACAACACAAGATAATGGTTATCTTCTCTTTTATATTTTTGCTGAAAACTCTGAATTTGCCACATTGGATATATATTTCTTTTATGGTAAAATAAAGTGATCTTCAAAACATTTGCTAGTGCTTTTCTTTGTGTGATTTGATTACACATAATTTTTGTTTTCCTCTTTGTGCCTTTCTGAATTTTTCTAATCTCTATACTGGTACACGATATTTTAAAAACCAGAGAGTATGTATAAAATGTTTTATTATACTCTGTAAATGCAATGGTTTGAATGGTAACACACATTTTAGCTAGGGAAAAACTTTTAAGGATACCGAGTGCTATACACAGAGTATGATGTTAGGGGATATTTAATTAGGAAGCATGATTTTAAAGTGCTTTTAAAATACATTCTATTCCTGATATCAGTCACCAGTTTGTCCAATTACATTGCTAATTATAGGTCCACAGGTGAAGCAGCTGAGAGCAGGGAAGAGGGAGTGGGGTTGGAGAATGTGCAGGGGGAGGAAGACAGAGAGAAGAGGGAAAAGACAAATACACCAGAAAAGAAAAAAGGAATTACAGGAAAAGAGGTAAAGGGAAGAGTGGGAAGGATGGAAAGAAGGCAAGAAAGAAAGAGCAAAACATGTACTGCTCTCAAATCTAGGAAGTAGGAAGTTCGAAATTACATGAAATAAACTCAGTAAAAGGCAGTAATAATACAGGGTTAGAGATGTTCTTAATCAGTCGATAAACCAACACGGATATATCAGGAACGAATTTTGTTTAAAAATGTTTCATAGCTGTGAGAAAATGTCCTGGGGAAGAGATCATTCACGCCTGCGCTAGTCAATATACAAGAGCTCTGTGTGTAAGAGACATACAGGTGGTCCCCATGTTGTCCTCGGAATGGGTTGTCCTGCCCATTAATGGTGCTCCAGCCCTCTCCCACTTCCACTTCCTTTCTCAGTATCACTTGTTTACTTCACAGTGCACGATGGAGAAGTGTAGATAATTTCTGAAAAGCAAATCTCTAAAGTCGGAGGGGTGATTTTGAAGACAACTGCTAACCACAGGGAAATAATAATACCATTAAGCTTTTGGAGGCTTTGGGTGATCAAAATCACTATTTCAAAAGTCCTTCTAAATCATAAGAAAGGGAAATTCTTATTACCTAAGTATTTTCTAAGTGTCTGACTTGCCAAGATATTAGTTTCCTATCATATGTAAATGATGCAGGAGAATTGTACTTTGCCTGCTTTATAATTTTCGGTACATTGAAAATGCAAAATGCAGTTATTGGACAGAATACATTCACATTTGTTTATGGTTTAATATTATTATTCCAACTAATTTAAAAAGGTTTTAATGTTTGTGCTTTTCACTTTATAGCATATTGTGGGTTTTAGCTATAATTTATTTGGTTTAAATATTCCTCATGGGAAAATAGAATCCCACATATTACCCTGTTCAGGAACATTTAGTGGTGTGATAAGAAACTACCCAAGTTGTTATACACTAAAATGCACATTGTTAAAAAGAGACAACTAGAAAACAAAACAATGTATGTGTGGTAGGCAAAATAATGCCCCCTACCGAAGACATCCACGTCCTAATTCCCAGAAACTGTGAATATGTTGATTACATGGCAAAGGGGAATTAAGATTGCAGATGGAATTAAGATTGCCAATCAACTGACCTTGAGTTTGGAAAATTAGCCTGGATTATCCAGGTGGACCTCATGTAATCCAAAGGATTATTTTTAAGTGGAAGAGGGAGGTAGAACTAGAGAGATGGCAGTGTGAAAAAGACTCGGCCCAGTATTGCTGGCTTTGATGATAGAGAAATGGAACCATAAACCATGAATGCAAGTGACCTGTAGAAGCTGGAAAAAGCAAGCGACTAGTTTACCCTCAAGTCTCCAGAAGGAATACAGCCCTGGTGATGCCTTGTTTTTGGCTCACTGAGACCATTTCAAACTACTGACCTCCAGAACTGTAAGATAAGGAATCTATGTTGCTTTAGACCACACAGCCTGTGATAATTTGCTAAAGCAGCAAACAGGAAACAAATACAATATTTGTTTGTATTACATACATCAAGTGCAAAAGGACAGGCTGCCAGCTGGAATTGGCTTGCCAGCTCCAAATAAAGGAAGATTACCTAAAATTCAATGGAAAATAGTACCTAACCATGGGATTGATGGAAAGGGCTAACTTTGCTCCCTGGGAATTTTAGATACTTGGTCCAGACTAAAGCGTTTGAAAGAACTTAAAATGAGGTCATTGTATTCACCTTAAATCAATTACAGTGATGTGAGTTCATCTCAGCCCTCCAATTTTCTGCCAAATCAGTACAATGAAAATGCCAAGGTTATTAATGTTGAAAACACAATTTCTACTAGGAAGAAAAATTAGAAACAGCATTAAGATATTTAGTTGTCTTTCTAGAAATCTTAACATGATTTGGGACTCTGAGGTGGAATGCAAGGGGTGAAAAGAAAGGACTTAAAGGACGCTGGTCTAGCAATTAGGAGATGCAGTCATACCCTGGTATGTGACCTTATGCAGTCATGGAATCTCTCGGATCTCAAGTTTTGCAAATGAAAAATGAAAATTATAATACCTGCCCTGCCTTCTTTCCATGGGTATAGTGAAAAGCAAACGAAACTATATATGAAGCTGCAAGTAATACATATATATAACCCTATATTAGTCTCAGTTTAATAATCACAATCATTTATTTTGTGCAAGATAAATTATGATTTTCTGCAAATCACAATTAGGCTTTAGTAATAGTTTTCTTTCAAAGAAACTCATGCCTAGAGATGGTGGGTGGTTTCTCTTTTTATAATGTGACAGTCCATCTGACAAAGTGTCATCTATGGAAAGCATGAGCTCATGGTTTCAAACATGTCTTCATTCCAAAGGCTCCAAAAAGACCTTCCCAGAACAATCTGTTAAACCTCAAGGGCCTTAAGGAGGAAATGGCCCTTATGCGCTGGGTCCTGGTTGTTTCCAATTATGAACTGAGTATAGGAAAATGTGAAATCTGTGGGGAGCAAGAGAGCCCATTCAGATCAAGTTTTAACCTTCCTGCAGCCCACTGGGAAATTGTGGGCACATCGCTAGATCCCTTCTCACTGCTTTTTTTAAATTTGTAACTTGTACATTGTTTGGGAGAAGGAGAAGTTTTCAACTGCCTGTGATTCAGCTTCTCCCAGGACATATTAGGAACTCTGAATAAGTCCAGCTTTCATTGAAATATGTCCACAGCTTTTCTGGGGTTGTGTGGCAATGTAAAGTGTTTCTCAAACCTGTCTGAAATATACATTCAAAACAATTCAGGGGTCTAAGCAGATAGTCAGCTGTGAATTAGACCCAGGCAGGATGATTGAGATAATGTTATTTCACGGACCTTGCTGTGCCTTCATCCTCCTCCCCCAGACATATGTGCGCTTATGGTGTCATCATCTAGAAAGTCCTTCCCTGACCATGCAAACAAAAATGTAGACAGCCCCCACCCTAGCACTCCCTATCCGCCCTACGTCCTTTATTTTTCTTCAAAGCACTTATTACATACTATACATAGGCATGTATACTTACCACTTTAATCTTGTCTCATGTCACTCTCCATGCTAGAATTCAGTACCATGATGGAAGGAGTTTTCAGCTATTTTGTTCAACCCTATATCTCCATTGCTTGGAATACAACCCAACACATGGTAAGTGTTCAACATATATCTGTTCAGGGATGAATGTTGACTAACTGATGCCTAAAATCCATAATTAGATCTTTATTCCTTTGGCTTAAGGTAACTAAGGAATCTGTTTCCTGAAAAATAATTAAAATGACTTTGGAAGCAGTATCTTAGTAAGTTTTTTTAATCTGTATGAAGGAGTGGGTCTCAGTCCTTTTCTTGGAACAGATGTTGATAAATCAGAGACAAACTAAGTCAGAGCCTCAGTGAACAGAGAGGCATTCACCAAGACATTAATTGTACCATTCTAATGATATTCTTCCTCTTTCTTATTTTCCTGTATATTCTAAACCTCCTAAAGTGATTAGTTTTTATTATTAAAAATTTTAACTAAAAAAGAAATATCCAAAATAGTTACAAAAGAGGCTTTTAGTTTCTGGTTCTGCATGTAAGGAGCCTGAAAGCCACCACTCCATCCTAACAACACTTAAAAAGCTGAACAGGCTGAAAAATCAACAACTCTTCTTGGATCCATAAGAGAAGGGAGGACACAGAGCAAATCACTGCCCCCAAGACTGAAGGGACGGATGGTAAGTACAGGAACTAGTGGCTTACCAGAGCAGAGGCTCACAGGTGGAGACCACCATGGGAACCAGTGCCGAGGTAGAAAAACCTGAACTGTAATTGATGAACTGCTGGAGGCTTAGTGTGGACAACTCTGAGAGTTAACTCCAGGGGGACCCAATTACAAAGGGCTTCTACAATACTGTGAGACTTACATCCAGGAGCTCAACCAAATTCCCACAGTAAATACCAGAGAAAAATCCTATCGTGCTTCCATCAGGAGGAGGGCAAAAGGAATCATTTTAAAATGTGCCACTCTGTTCTTAACAAGATCTGCCCTCAGGGGAACAGCAGACCAGTGCCTAACCTGCCAGGTGTGATCAGAGCCTAACTGACCTTGGGGAAGGGAAATACCCAACTCTAAACAGCTCTAGCCTTCTACATAGCAGAAAGGAAATATTCAACTCCAGCCCACTCTAGTTATCCTGTCCCACCTAAGGGGGGAGAAAAAAACTGAAAAACACTTGTTAAGCTAACAATCCAGAAGCACAGGCTCACTTAAACACTGAGACACCTAAGTATTAGACTGCAAAACACTTCCCCTTCTCCTACACCTCACCACCATATTACTAAAGGCCTATTTCCTGCAGTTCCTTTTACCCCATACATAATGTTCACCTATCAAGAAAAAATTACCCCCCCCAAACATAACTACATGAGGAGATAGATAAGTTAATTAACTTGATTATAGTAATCATTTCACTATGTATATGGAAACATCATGTTGTACACCTTAAACATATACAATTTTTTTTTAATTACAAGGCATACCAAAAGGCAAAAATCACCATTTAAAGAGACAAAGCAAGCATCAGAACCAGACATGGCAGAGATGTTGGAATTATCAGACCAGGAATTTTAAACAGCCATAATTAATATGCTAAGTGCTCTAATAAGTCATGAAGACAGCATGCAAGAACAGATGGGCAATATAAGCAGAGAGATGGAAATTTGAAGAAAGAACAAAAAATTGTTAAAGATTAAAAACACTAACAGAAATGGAAAATGACTTTGATGGGCTTATTAGTAGATTGGACACATGGCTGAGGAAAGAATCTTGAGCTTGAGGATATATCAATAGAAACCTCTAAAACTGAAAATTAAAGAGAAGACTGAAAGAAAAAGAAACAGAATATCCAAGGACTGTTGGGACAAATACAAAAGGTGTAACATCCACATAATGGGAATGCCAGGAGAAAAAAAGAGAAAGGGACAGAAAAAATGTTTGAAGAAATAATGACAGAGAATTCCCCCTAAGTAATATCAGACACCAAACCACAGATCCAGGAAGCTCAGACAACAACATGCAGGATAAATGCAAAAAAACAAAAACTACACCTTGGCATATCAAAAAACACTTGATAAAGACTATCTACAAAGAACCTACAGCTAACATCATACTTACTGGTGAGAAATTTAAAGCTTTCCCACTAAGATTAGGTGTAAGGCAAGTATGTCCCCTCTCAGCACCCCTTTTTGACATTCTACTGGAAGGTCTAGCTAATGCAAAAAGACCCCCCCAAAAAAGGAAATTAAAAGTACACAGATTAAGAAGGAGGAAATACAACTGTCTTTATTTGCAAATGAAATAATCATCTATGTAAAGAATCCAAAAAAAAAAAATTCCTGGAACTAATAAGTGATCATAGCAATGTTGTGGGAAACACTTTACAAAAGTCAATCACTTTCTCATATACCAGCAATGAACAACTGGAATTTGAAATTAAAACACAGTACCATTTACATTAGCACCCCCTAAATGAAATACTTAGGTATAAATCTAATAAAATATACACAATACCTATATGAAGAAAACTACAAAACCTTGATGAACAAAATCCAAGATGAAATAAATGGAAAGATATTCCATGTTCATGGATAGGAAGACTCAACATTGTCAAGATACCTGTTCTTCCCACCTTGACCTATAGATTCAATGCAATTCCAGTCAAACTTCCAGCAAGTCATATTTGTGCATATCAACAAACTGATTCTAAAGTTTATACAGAGAGGCAAAAGGCCCAGAATAGCCAACACAATATTGAAGGAGAAGAAAAAAGTTAGAGGACTGACACTACCCAACTGCAGTAATCAAGATAATGTAGTATTGCAAAAGAACAGACAAATAGATTAATGGAATAGAACAGAGAACCCAGAAAAAGACCCACATGAATATAGTCAACGAATATTTAACAAAGAAGCAAAGGTAATCTTTTCAATAAATGGTGTGCTGGACACAGACCTCACACCCTTCACAAAAACTGACTCAAAATAGATCATGGACATAAATGAAAAATGCATAACTATAAAACTCTTAGAAAATAACAACAGAGAAAACTTAGATTACCTTGGGTATGGTGATGACTTTTTAGATACAATACAAAGGCATGATCCAAGAAATAATTGATAAGCTGGTCTTTATTAAAATTAAAAACTTCTGCTTTCCAAAAAAAGTCAATAAAATGAGAAAACAAACTATGGAATAGGAGAAAATATTGCAAAAGACACGTCTGATAAAGGATTGTCATCAAAAAATATACAAAGAACTCTTAAAACTCAACAATAAAAAAAAAATCTGATTAGAAAATGGGCCAAAGACCTTAACAGACACATCACCAAAGAAGATATACAGATGTCAAATAAGCATATGAAAAGATGTTTCCCATTGTACATCATTACAGAAATGCAAATTAAAACAATGATATACCACTACACACCTATTAGAATGGCCAAAATCTGGAACACTGACATAAAATGCTGATGAGGATGTGGAGCAACAGAAACTTTTTCATTCACAGCTGGTGGGAATGCAAAATGGTACAGTCACTTTGGAAGACAGTTTGATGGTATCTTATAATACTTAGACATACTTTTACCATACAATTCAGCAATCACACTCCTTGTTTTTTACCCAAAGGAGTTGTAATCTTACGTCCACACAAAAACCTGCAATTGGATATTTATAGCAGCTCTATTCATAATAGCCAAAACTTGGAAGCAGCCAAGATGTAATTCAGTAGGTGAATGGATAAACAAACTGTGGTCCATCCAGACAATGGAATATTATTTGGCATGGAAAAGAAGTGAGCTATCAAGCCATGAAAAGACACGGAGTAAACTTAAATGCATATTACTAAGTGACAAAAACGATCAGAAAAGGCTACATACTGTATGATTACAACTATACGACATTCTGAAAAAGGCAAAATTATGGAGACAGTAATAAACTCAGTGGTTTCCAGAGACTGGGGCGGGGGGGTGGTTGTTTAATAAGTGGAACACTGAGGATTTTTAGGGCAGTGAAAATACTCTGTATGATAACATAATGATGGATACATGTACATGTCATTATACATTTGTTCAAATCCATGGACTGTACAAAACAATTAATGAACCCTAAAGTAAAACTATGGTCATTATGATGTGTCAATATAGGTTCTTCAATTGTAACAGGTATATCACTCTGGTGGGGGAGGCCATGCGTGTGGTGGCGGGCACGCGTGTATATAGGAAATCTCTGTGCCTTTCTCTTAATTCTGTTGTGAATCTAGTGCTGCTCTTTAAGAAAATGAAAGTGCATTAAAAAAGTACAGGGTTTAATAGGTATAAAGTTTCAGTTTTGCAAGATGAGAAGCATTCTGTGAACAGATGCATTCTATTCACAATACGAATGTACTTAATGCCACAAAACTGCACATGTAAAAATGGTTAACACAGCAAATTTTATATTATGTGTATTTTACCACAATATAAAAAAAACTGCAAAAAAAGGAAAGAAATATCCATTGTCCTTAAAATAACACTGTCAAATAAAATTGTGTTGCAGAATAGATAGGCTGTGCTGTCCCTTTCAATAAGTAAATTCTGTCTGGTTTTAATTTTAGACTCTCAGCAGCCATCTCCTTGCACAAGAGCTACCATAATCCACCTAGACCAGAGGTGGCAAAAGCTGGGTCCACACACTGCCACCTGCCTCACCTACATGTCCCTGTACTGTGTTCACAACAGTCACTGCTGTTCATTCGTGGCACACTGTCCACACCTTCTCCTCACCTTATAGACCCTCTCAACAGTGGTTCAGGCATCCTCTATCAATTAATCAAATTTGACAATGTGAGATGAAACTTACTTACCATTGTGATCTAGACATAACTCCTCCTAACGTGTTCTATTACTCATTTGGAAAACATATGGGAGGTCAGGAGATTGAGCAAAAATAATGGCAGATTTTTAAAAAATACTCTAGGAAAAGAGATGGAGAGAGTTCCCATATGTGCCTACATGCATACGTAATAAAGTGTATGCATGTGAATGAAAAATGAGATCCTCTCTCTCAAGGGTTCTTGAAAAGGAGCCACTAGGCTGTGTTTCAGCCTTTTGCATAATGAGAGTTCTGTCTTAAAGGCAGGTCTGCACGAATCTTAAGAAATTGAGTTAGCACTAGATATGATTCCATTGGATTTGATTTATTTTGAGCAGACTCTTTGAGGTGCATTAAGGTAAGCCCCATCGCATGTGATGTATATATGAATAAGGCTTGTATTTTGCCTTCTAGGTACAGACATGAATAACTAATTCAAAGTGGGTAGTGAGAAGGAACAGATCCCATGCTGTGGAGGTTCTAATGAGAAAGCAATTGATTCCATCTGGGAAGGTTTCATAAGGGAGGTGTCTGCAATCTGGGCCTTGGAGAATGAGTAGTACTTTACAGTTTGGGAATAGAATCTTTATGGCAGCTGAAAAGACTCTGCACAAGGCTCAGATTTGGAAGGTAGAAGGCATAGCCGAGATTCCAGAACATAGAAGCTGCTCTTGATTGAATCTCCTGCTCCAATTCATCTGTGTCTTGAGAACAGCTTTTGCTAGTTTTCTTTTTGTTCAATGACATTTCAGGCTCTAAAGCTTGTCCCTTTTTGAATTTAGGCCCAACACAGTAAGTCTTTGGCCAACTTTCCAATAATCAGTCTATTCAACGCTAAGAAAGGTCACGATCTCAACATTTGGGTGGAAGCCTGGTAGAGAGCAGGCAGAGAAGTTTTCACAGCTTTAAGAACCTGCTCCCTAGAGTTTTCATTCTTCTCACTTAGGGAGTTTTAAAGTGAGAACTGGCTGCTGATGGGTGAACTATGGCCTTTATAAAATGAAAGCCTGCTGCCAAACAGTTTATGGCCTGGCGTGTGCTCTAGATGTACATGTGTGTCATCTACCGAGCCTCCTTCATGGCTTGTCAGAGCTCCACCACTGTGGCCATCAGGATTATAAACTAGGGTCTATTTTTCTATGTGAATTAGTCATTAGACTCAGAATTAACTGCCTCCTAGTAGTAGAATGGACCTAAGTATATGCATAAAACTGGTAAGAAAAGAGACCAAAAATACCAGTTTTCTTTGTCTACCTTACACCTTGTATCCTGGTTAACCCCAAGTAGGTGTTGATGATGGTGAGTGCTTTCTTTCCAGAAGCTAACACAGCACCATACACACTGAGCTACTAAAGAAAATAGCTTTTTTTTTAGGATGCTGGTGATGATTTTTTTGCAGATGCACAGATAACCTTCAATCCTTTCTGTTGATAGGGAAAAATAGGGTTGAGTTGGCGCTTAACATTGTTAAGAAGTGGCTGACCATCAAGCATTGCCCTAGGAAAGCAGCTGGTTGGGCTTCCCCTGAATCCAATGTATTGGACTTTTGTTTAACTTCACACTAACCTGCTCTGAGATCATCACTTTCATCTACCCAATCTAGAAGCATTTATTGGGTGTTTCCTGTGCACCAGCTTCTCCTTCAGAGCCCTGAGAATATAACACTGAACAAACTAGACATTCCTGCCCTTGTGAAGTTCACAGTCTACTGAAGAACACTAGAATTAAATAAGTAATTTTAATATATGTATTGTAATAAAAGTACCGATAAGGAACATGTGGGATTCTGTAAGAGCACATGAGGGCTTCCAGGAAACTGACACTTAAGCTTAATTTGGCACCAAATAGCATGTTTTACTTGTATGTGGGTGAACTATGCTGTTTTTTTCTAAGTATGGCTGTACATAAGGTTATGAAAAATTACCCAAAACTTGGAAAGATGCAAAAGGAAGACAGCATGTCCTTGTGATTTCACACTGGCACATTGTCAAACAGGCCCACTAAAAGGCTGTCTAATTCTCTAGAGGAATGTATTCTTACTTGAGTTACTTTTTACCTTTGATAAGAGTCCAGACTCTGTGAAGTTAGAATTGACCTGTAGAAGATTGAAAAGTTGAAATGATTTTTGTCCAATGGAAATGGAAATGGTTACCTGTCCAGTAGAGGAGAGAACCCTGAAGATTAATTTTTATTGCCTTACATAATATTAGACCATTTTGTATCTGGCTTGACATTCTTATCCCAGCATTCTCTTTCATCATTAAACTCTTACTTATGTTCTTCTTTTACCAGCTTTATTATGCTGCTTGTTCCCTCTTTAATGAATTAATTAATTTTTTAATTCAATTAAATTAATTAAAGAGATAAATAAATATATATGAAAATCATGTTTTCAACTTTTTGAAAATTACCCTATGACAGTGAAAATCACCTAGGGGAGGGAAGGCAAAGTTATAGGACACAAGATCAATATAAAAAAATTAATTGTATTGCTACCATTTTTAAAAAGTATTTCTATACTAGAAACAAACAATCCAAAAATGAAACTAACAATTCTATTCAAAGTATCAAAAATAATTGAAAAATTACACATCAATTTTTAAACAGATGTGCAAGAATTATACCCTGAAACCTATAAAACAGCACTACATCACTGAAATGAATTAAAAATTTCTAAAGAGTTGGAAAACGTATAATGTTTAAGGATTGAACACACAATTTTGGGAAATTCTCCCCAAACTAATCTATAGATTCAACACAATCCCTATCAGAATTTCAAGTGGCTTTTTTTGGGGGGGTGGGGAGAGCTTATTGAGATTATCCTAAAATTTATACTGAAATGAAAAGTACCTAGAACAGCCAAAATAACTTTTATGAAAAAGAACAAAGTTGGAAATTCACTACCTAATTTCAAAATTTACTATAAAGCAACAGTAACCGAGACAGTGTGTGGTGTAAGGAAAAATACCCAGATTAATGGAAGAGAACAGAGAGTTAAGAAATCAACCCTCACTCTTAGGTCAATTAATTTTAATGAAATTGCCAAGGCAATTTAATGGGGACAGGATAGGAAAAATGGGAAAGGAAATGGGGCTGAGACAATTGGATATCCGCATGGAAAAGAATGAAGGTGGACATGTACCTCACACCATATATCAAACTAAATTCACAATAGGGCTTCCCTGATGGCGCAGTGGTTAAGAATCCGCCTGCCAATGCAGGGGACACAGGTTCAAGCCCTGGTCCAGGAAGATACCACATGCCACAGGGCAACTGAGCCTGCACTCTAGAGCCCGCAAGCCACAACTACAGAAGCCCACGCACCACAACTACTGAAGCCCATGCACCTAGAGCCTGTGCTCTGCAACAAGACACCGCAACGAGAAGCCCATGCACCACAACAAAGAGTAGCCCTGCTTGCCCCAACTAGAGAAAGCCCACACACAGCAATGAAGACCCAACACAGTCAAAAATAAAAATAAATTAAATAAATAACTTTTTTAAAAATTCACAATATACCATAGACCTAAATGTAAGAGTGAAAACTGTGAAAACTATGAGGAGAAAATAATTGTGAACTTGGATAAGGCAAAATTTTTTCTCATATATAATATCAAAAGCACAACCCATGAGAGAAAAAATTGATAAATTGAGCTTCACCAAAATTAAAATTTTTATCTTCAAAAGATATTTTAGAAAATGAAAAAGCATGACACACCCAGGGAGAAAATATGTGCAAAACGTATATTTGATAAAAGACTAATACCTAGTGTGTGCATGCGTATATACACATACATACATATTTCACATAAGACTATATATATATACACACACACATATATATATATATATATACATATATACTTAAAACTCAATAAGAAGACAAACCAATTATAAAATTGGCAGAAGATCTGAACAGACACTTCAATAACAATATGAGTTCCTACCAGGCTCATGAAAAGATGTTCAGTAACATTAATTATTAGGGAAATGCAAATTAAAACCATAATTATATACCACCACATACCCATTTGAATGATTATAATCTAAAGGACTAGGAATGCCAAGTGTTGGCTAGGATCTGGAGAAACCAAAACCCTCATATATTGCTGGTGAAAACGTAAAATGGTACAATTATCTTGGAAAACAGTTTGGCAGTTCCTCAAAAGACTAAACATATACTTTTCATATAACTAAGCAATTCCACTCTTAGGTATCTACTAAAGAGAAATGAAAGTATATATTCACACAATGCTGTGTATGCAAATATTTGCAGCAGCACTATTCACAACAGCGCAAAACTGGAAACAATCCAAACATCCAGCTGGTGAACATATAAACAAGTTATGATATATCAGTACAATGAAATATTGTTCAGCAATAAAAAGAACGAACTACTTATAAATGCAACAACATGGATGAACCTCAACAATATTATGCTAAGTGAAAAAAGCCAGACACAAAATACTATATCTTATATGATTCTACTATATAAAATTTCTTTAAAATGCACATCTCTTAGAGAAGAGAACAGTATTTGCCTGGGGCTGGGATGGGAATTGACATGCAAATAGGCATGAGTGAACTTCTGGGGTGATAGAAATACTCCCAAAATGTATTGTGGTGATGATTCCACAACTGTATAAATTTACTGAAAATCTTTGAACTGTAAATTTATAGTGGGTGAATTTTATGGTATGTAAATGATACCTCAATAAAGCTACTGAAAAACATTTCCCCCAAAAATCATTTCCTTTTTTGGGCTAGTGGTTCTCCAGTGAGGGTGCGTGGGGATGGGGGGTGGAGGCAGGGAGGAAGACAGGAGGTAGCATATTAGAATTATCTAAGAAGCTTTTTTTTTTAACACATATATATATTTGCTCCTCCCTATAGTATAATACCAGAAATCAAAGAATATCATCATCTATTATGGGAAGGTTATATGTAGTTTGCAAATACTCTCCCAGATGATTCTGATATACATTACCCACACATGTACCCCTAAGAATCTCTTCTTGATCACATTGTGTCCCAGAAGTCTATGTTTTCAATAAGCAAAACAGGTGATTTTTGTGATCAGATAAGATTAAGAAACTCTGCCCATGTTCTAAAATGCTAGGAACCTTCAGCATCGTGGCAGGGCACAGTGGAATAAATGTTACTCTGGGAAGACCTATTTTCTGACCCTTTTTTAATCACATCTGCCCAGTCCACCTCCAGTGCCAGACACTGGGGACAGCCAATACCTAATGATTTTAGTGAATTAAACCAATAATTAAGACTTCCAATTCCTCCACCTTTGGTGGGGATTCTGGTCCATTGAAAGGAATCCCTCTGAGCTCAATGCCAAAACCATTTTGTTATGATTATGACCTAATCATACTCATAACACATATTAGCTATGAGATAATCTGCTATATATGTGCCTAGTTGTGGTCCTCTAGGTTGAAAAGTGTTTTGGGTCTTGCCAATTCAGTGATTATGAGACCATGAGAATATACTTCTCCTTTTAAAAAGTTTTGTCTTTTCCTTTGAAGCATTTTGTCATTCCTTAGTCAATAGAAGTTTCCCATTCTTGGAAGGATGTAGGAAACATAAAAAATATACAGCATTTGCAGTCATCTCCTATTGCTTTATTTTCCTGATTTTAAGTTTGCCAGAAAAATCAGATTGCTAGAGATGAAGGCTAAATGTTCCTATTATTTTTAGAAAAAGGACAGCTTTGTAGCAGAGAGAACATGGGGACTTCAACAAAATTAAAGTGCTACTGCTATCCATCGCAGGGTTACTGTCAGCTCTATGCAGGTCAACAAGGCTCCAGTCTAGCAAACTGCCTGAAATCCCTACCATTGTTTAGCGTGGTGGACAAAACCTTAAGCATTCCCATGAAGGCTGGTTCATGATGAGTGCGTTTCTTGAGAGAAGAAAGCAACTATGGGCACTTTAATTACCACATATATAAGGGTGCTTTGGTGGTAACATTAGTCATGGGAACCATGAATTGAACGGCATCAAGTCAACAGGACCCCCTGTGTTGTGGTCCATCCTTAGGAAGGCCTATTTCCTGGACCCATGTTCTGGTCCCTGGGGGACCCTCAGACAGGACAGCTTCTAGGAATCATTACTACATCCCTGTGTGGGGATACAGAGAGTCTCCCATATAGAAATGGGAGTGATAATTGTTTTCAACATGTTACAGAGGCCCTGGGAAGCAGGGTAGAAAACAGATGTTTTCTTCTGACTCTTCCACACGAATTAAACAGACACTTACTGAGCGCCTACCACATGTGAGGGAGCGCTCCAGTGTGAGACAAGTGAGATAAACAACACAGTCCCGGCCACCAAGGAGCTCCCAGCCTCACTCCACGGGAAAGAACAGGCAACTCTTAGTCACCTTCAATCAAGATGACCTCATAAGGATGCCAATGAATTCCAGAGCAGATGGGAGCCCCATCCTTGCCTTGATCACCAGCTAATGGCTGTGGAATGTGTCCAGGTCCTTGCATTGCAATCTGTTCTGGGACATGAACACCTGCCCACGGATGGCTCCTTCTAAACAGTCTGCAGTGTTCCCATCACTTAACAGGCCTCGGACTAACGCACCTCCTCTCACTGAAACAAACAAGCAACTTTGGGAGAGACCTGGATCTCTCTCTCTCTCTCTCTGCCTATCCAATAAATGAGTACATATCCAAGATGATACATGTAATTAAATTTGATAACAACCCACTGGAATGGTATAAAAACGTACCAAGAAGTGAGACAGACTGGGACCTGGGACCCTTTACTGCAGTGCTTGCACCTAGACAAATGTCTCCTCCAGCAATAGAATACAAAGAAACTATAAAGGACTAAAAATAACTGCATGCATGCTAAGTTGGGGCAAATTATGAACAACAAGATGCAAAAAGACCAAAATCCCAACTGCCACTTCTGAGGTATCCCGAGCAAAGGCAGGAACTGCGCATGATCCCTCACATAGCGCCACCAAGGGGGTGGGCGGACCATCTAAGCCACTCCTCCAGCCGGACCCCTGAACCTGTCCCTACCCTCACCCTATAAGGGACCAGCCCACCCCACCTCAGGGAGTGAGCAAGGGAACCTGGTATTTTTCACTCCCTCGCGCTGCAGCACATAAAGCCTTGCCTGGACTCTCATCAATTTCTATTGATTAAAGAGTCCAAAAACCCTGGTCGGTCTCACAAGGAAGGAAGGAGATGAGAAAGAAAGAGAGGAAAAGGAGGAAGGGAGGGAGGGAAGGGAGGGGAGGAAGGAAAAGCGGTGACTACTAAAACATACCAGGTGGAGGTGCAAGAACAAACAAATGTCTTTCTCTGGATAGTTCCATGGGATTTCATTTTCCAGGGACTCCAGCTGAGTTGGTGGGGAAAGGAATGAGGCATGATTAGGAGAAAACACGGAAGTAGGTGCACCAGGCAGCGATTTTGAATTTCTTCAGTTGAGAGCGGATCCTTGGATCACAGCCTTAGAGAAAGACAGGGGCTACTTAAGAGGAGGAAGTGACTCTCGCCATACGCAAGCCTAGTCCACGGAAACCCCGTGTCACGTGTGCAGAACACCTGAGCTTCGAAAGCACCTCTACGCACATTCTCCTTCGTTCCCCCAATAAGCCTGTTAGAGAGGCAGGGTAGGCATCACCACCCTCTCTGTACAGACGCAGCAACTGAATTTCCTCCAGGCCCTCTGACAGTCCCCACAATGCTCTGCAGGGGGCTCTCCACTCATTCCAGGAGCCTGGAAACTCCAGTCTCTAAGAGTGAAGTCCCAGCTCACCGAAAATGTGATTCAGGGCACGGAAGGTTGACTCATGCAGATACACACACTCAGGATGCACGGATCCTGTAAACCAAGGGTGGTTTTGCTCTGAGTAATGCTCAAGATCCGTGGGAACATGGGAGCTCTAGTAGGTTGTGGACACTGTGTGAGTTCCCTACTGGAGAGACGGCCACACACACTCAGCCAGGGGACAGCCTGACAGCTGCCAGGTCTCAGGCCCACGGCCTCAGATCCCCAGAGGACCAGCTGCTGCCCCACGTGGGTGTCGTGAAATGTGGATAAGGACACATCTGTCATTCAAACGCCAGCTGGTGCTGCCCACACATTCCCTTCCGGGCTGCGGTGGGCCACCCCCAAGGGGAGTGAGCAGTGGAGAACCCTGCACTCCCCAGGGCCATGGAGAAATCCATGGGAGCCTTCTGTGCTCCCCCATGGGGCCCTCAGGCAGGAAATCAGAAAGTAATACGCGGTCCACGGAGGAACGATGCTGCTGGTGGCCAAGGGGAGCCCGGCAGCCACATTCCCAGCAGGTTTGAAAAGAAATAATGAACGTGTTTGCAGCAGTGACGTTTTGAAAGTAAAACAGAAACAAGGCTCCTGACACCCTGTCACTGGTATTTCAGCGCAATGGTTTGCTTTCCTCTATTTTGAAATTACTTTGATGCTTCTGACAAATTGACCAACTCAGGGGAAAGGACATTTCCCGCAAATGTTCTCAAGTCCACTCTGGGAGGGGAAGGTGTGCTGGCCTCTGCAGCCTCCTCCCTCTAACTGGACACCTCAGTCCCACCCCTCGCACCCCCTCTTGGGCTGAGAATAGGTCCACACTTGTTGCTGAAGTATTTTTAAACAAATCCCAGACATATTGTCATTTCATCCCAATGTTATACTTAAATTTATGGACATTTTCAAACATAACCACTGTGCTTTATAATACCTAACAAAGTGAAGAAGTAATTTTTGAGTGTTATAAATAATCCAATTTTGCAATTTTCTCAAAAAAAAATCTCTTTACAGTTCATCTGTTCACATAAGGAGAAGACAAGTCCACACTTGGCATTTGGTTGTTTTGTCTTTTACATCTGTTTCATTCTAGAGCAGGTCAACCTGTCTTTCCTTCCTGCAGAACCAGGTCAATTGTCCTTTAGAACATCTCATATTCTGGATTTTTCTGTTTGCTTCTTTGTGGTTTTCTTTAATCCTGTTCTGTAAACCGGTAAATTGAGTTAGAAGCTTGATTAAATTCAGGTACATGGTACATGTGTGTGTGTATATATTTACACACACACACATATATATATATCTGAATCAAATCAAGCTTCTAGCTCGATACATACATATATATGCATATATATATATACACACACACATATGGCTAAATAGTGGATACCAGCTACTTTTACATATATATAGGCAAGAGTCATATATACATATACACGACCAAGAACACTTCATAGGTGGTGCTATGTTCTTCCTGCTGCATCCCACATGAGGTATCCCTAACATCTAGCTAGGTCGCCCACGTTTAGTGATGCAAACATTGATCAGAGGGTTACCAGGCGATCCCCCCACTGTAAAGTGTGAGAGCAGGCTCTAATGATGAAGGCAAATCAAGCCCGGATCTAAAAGCCTCCAGGAGATGGAGGGCAACACCTCTGGCCTAAGCTCTGCCCCTGATTCCTCACCCCACTTGGTCACAACTTCTTACATGCAGGGCAACGTAACCAGCCCCTAACCCCTGGCTCTCAGCAAGAATTAGCTACCTGGTAGCTACTGGGTTGAAAGAGCCCATAGGAGTGATCAGGAGTTTTAAAATCTTAAACTATCCAAAGGAGAGGGCCTGAGCAGCACGGAGTTTAGGAAAGTTTGAGATCCTAAACCTAACCCTGACATCTACATGCTCTGTAACCCCAGACAAGTCACTTAACCTTCTCTGAAACTCCAACTGTAAAATGAAAAAGTTGATCTCAGTCTCTTCCAGCTCTAAAGCTAAAAATTCCTAAAAAATAAAGAATTTTATTCATCCTTTACATACACATCCTTGTTGTATCCAGACCCCTTAAAAAAAAAAAAAAAAAAAAAAAAAAAAAACAGGGAGGACTCAATGAGAAAAGAGCCCAGAGGAGTGTTTGAGCCAATCAGAGTTTTATCTTCTGAGAATTAGAACTTGGCACGCCTGTGTGGTGAGTGTACAGTGGCAGCTGAGCCACGTTAACAGAAATCTTCTGGAGAAGATGTCCACAGACACCTGTTGCTTTGGTTCCTGAAATTTCTCACTCTTAGTCGTTCTATCCATCTGTGCTTCTCTGAGATACTCCAGATATCCTTCCAAACCTTCCAATAAATTCCTTTTTTTTTTTTTTTTGGCTTAGGATAACCACATTGGTTTCTGTTGTTTGCTACAAAAAGAACCTTTACTGATACACTGCCCATCTTCCAAGGCCCCACTCAGATTCTGATGCTTCTTGAAGACACTTAGGCTACATCAGCCACAGTGAGAGCTCTCTGTCCATATATTATGGGGCTAATTACCTGTGCAACTCACCTACAACATCTGAGGTATTCGCACCCAAACTTAATTCCCACATGCTTCTACACCTTATTAGTCCACTAGATGGGGAACAAAGTGACCCTATACCACAGAGGAAATCCCCTTGATGCCCGGAATGTGCATTTCATGTAGGTAGCTCCCGTCTTCCACCCAGTTCCCATTCTCATAAGAGTCTGGACGAAAACTGTTATCATCTGTAAGTACTGGTTTTCACTGACCTTGTAACAACACAACTCCATATTTTACGATTGAAGATGCACTCCAATTACTGCATTGGTGAAGTTTCCTATACCTCTCTTTATCCCCCAAAGAACCTTGTGCAGTGGTGAGGGAACACAGGAGATGCCTGGCAGATACAGACTCAGCTCTCCTGCCACTGCTGCTGTCCCTGATCCTGTGTGGAGTCATCGGTGACAGATCTGGGAGGAAAAGTGACAAATCTATAGAATGTCTGAGGAATCCGAGTACTTTTGACCTGTCCTGAGACTGCTGCAAAACCATAAGAAGGATCAGAGGCTTGCCCCTGGGCTCACTGGCCTTGGCTACCAGGCTGCCTCCACAGGGATAGAGCAAAGTCAAGAAGAACAGTGCCCTTGCAAAGCTAGTCACAGCCTCAGGGCCACTCTTAAGTAAAATTTAAAAGATGCCCCTTCCTTTCTATACCTGCAGTCCAACCAGTGGAGAGCAACGTGGTGAGCAGAGTATGAGCTGGATTCCAACCCCCACTCGTCCTTTGGCTGGTGTCTTTGTGCAGAGCACCGTCTGGGCAACCAAATGCAGTCCAGTCCTGGTACCTTTGAACTGACCCCAAAGCCAGCTTCTCCAGGCAGCCTTCCAGGATTGAGCCCATGCCTCTGTTCCCTCTTCCCAGGGCACTCCCTAAACACCAGGCTCAACTGCGGACTCTGGGCCAATCCATCCTCCCTCGGGCTGTGCCCTGCAGGCATCAGACACCTCTTCTCTGCCACTTCAGATATCTGGGCTTCACCTGTCTCAGGGCTTGGGCCACTTGTTCCAGCCCCTGCCACCACTCTAACGGCCAGCTGCCCGGACTGTGATCAACTCCACACGGCACAGCCAGACGGCGCCCGATAACCGCTTTGCCTACGTCTCACCTCCTCTTCTGAGACTTCTCTGTTGACTCTGAGGTGAGAGATGCCACGACACCCACTCTTGACACCCAGCCATGCACACTCTGGAGGGGCAGGAGAATAAGATCTCACGGGAAGATCTTTGAGCAAAGGAAGACAGAACCAGCAAATACATCTGTTTCCCCTCTGTCCCTAAGCAGACTGCCCTGAGGAACAGGCCTCTGTGTTGTTTCTCAGAAGCAGCTACTAGACACACGTGATGCCAAGGGCTTCCCAGGTTGGCGGTGCACCCCCCTTCCTCCCCTGCCTCACTCTGTTCCCCTACTCCTGCCCCCAGAGACTGCGGTCCTCAACAAGGGAGTGGCACGGAAGCCTTGGCCCTAGGCTGTCCTTTCTGAAGGACCCAGGAGAACGCCAGCTTCCTATTTCTCTGCTGGGTTATTTCTGGTGTTCCATCTTCCCCCCTCCCCCAAACTAAAAAGTTCTTGAGGGCAGAGGCCAAGTGTTCAGATTCCTTTATAACTCCCCAAAATACGTGCCTGGGTCCTTGTGCTCCCTGCCTTCACAGGCAGGCAGCAAATGGAGAATAGAAGCTGCAGTGGGTGTGAAGGGCCTTCCTCTCCCAGGGTCCGCCGTGAAATCACCCCTGCAAGGACAAGGCAGGGGGGCTCTGGCGACTGGCTGTCCCCAGACCTCATCCTAGGGCAGGGTAGCAGAGGAGGATTGAAGGAACGCAATCCCACAGGGGATACACCTGAGCTCTGCTTCTGGAGAGGAAGGAATTCAGACATCACTCTGCATGCGTGCAACCCTTCAAAGCAAGGCGCACTGCACCCTCAGGTGCCCCGGGCCTCACCTCCACAGTCCCTCTCTCCTGGTCCTCACCCCCACTCAACACTGCAGTCACCGTGTAAACTCGGGCAATCCCTTCATCTCTCAGAACCTATCTGTCAAACGGAGGACATCACTCTCCCTCTCGTTCTCTCCCTCTCCCCCACCCCCAGCTCCCTCCCTCTCTCATCCCCTACATCTATCCCTCACTCTCCTTCTCTAGACTTTTGCAAGATTTAAGTGATATAACTATGAAGAGGCCCTTCCTTGCCATCTGGTGTGTGCTCAATCCTTCTGCTACATTCACTTGCATCTTATCCACTCCCTGGCCTCAGAACTCAGACGCTAAGACCCTCCAGTTCAGAGGGTCCACTAACTCCACCCCGTGGTCTCTTGAGTGGTTTCCCCAGCCCTCTGCCTTGCCCCACTTCAGTCTATTCTCATCACGGTAGGTGATATAAGTTATATCATGTCACTGAACTCCTCAATCAGCCTGCCATGGCTCCCTAGCTCCCTCAGAGTAAAGGCAATGTCCTAACAATGGCTATGAGGGCCTAGGAATCTCTACCACCACCCCCTGCTACCCAGTACCCCACTCATTCAACTAAAACTACACTGGCCTCTTGGCTGTGCCTTCAACACCAGTCACTCTTGTGCCTCAGCAAATACTGTTCCTTCAGTCAACGGAACCCTTTCCCCAGATACTTTCATGGCTCTCTCCCTTATCTCCATGGGTCTGGACTCAAAGTCATCTTCTCATTGAGCCCTCTCTGGCCACCCTATCCACTTCATCATCCCCATAACTCTTTCCGTCCTTGCCTGCTGTGTTGTTCTCCTTGGTACTGATCACCATCAAACAAAGTAGATATTTATCATGCTTATTTCCTGGCTATCTTCTTCAATATGGAAGCTCTAGGAGGGTATGAATTCTTACCTTGGTTCTCTAGAACACTGCCTGTCACTTAGCAGGTGCTCAGTAAATCTCTGTTGAATGAATACATCCCTCTTTTCCTCCATTATGGCTACACATATATCTCTACTGTGTCTAAAATGAAGAATAATCTTATTTCTATGTCCATTCCCACAAAATGAGAATCTGTTCAAATTTTTAAAGGAAAATGTCAAATGTTCTTATTTGCTTCAATTAGGAATTAAAGTTGTATACAATAAACTTCTGTTTTTTTCATTTCTTAAGAATAATCTTCTGAATAGTTTAAAATCCTGAGAAATCTAATGAACATCCAGCAGTAGAAGTTTTAGGCAGGTAGGTTTCTTAACATCTGGATGGACTATGCATTGGTATAAATGGAAGGCTATCTAATCATTTTTTAAGACTGAATTTGAGGTTTTTCAAAATGAGACTAGATTGAGCTATTTTACCCAATTTTACCCAAATTTCTTCTTATTTGTTTAATACGTTTCCACATGAGGCTCCATATGTTATCCTCATATTCAATTTGATATCCATAACTCAATTTATTATTGTATTTCCACTATAAGACTTCTAGAGAATATTCTATTTGTCAAATGGCATCCTTTTCTAAATGAATCTCAAAGTCTGGTACTATTAGCAAGATGGTACCAGCAATAATTAGTTACTGCATGCCCCTGGGCTCTAAAATAATATAGAAGTAGTAAATACAGTCTTGACCTCTTAGACCAGGAGAGAAGAGACGCATGTAAAACCTGACAAAGACCAATCGTCATGGAGCACTAATTATCATCAGTGTTAATAATCAGGGACAAAATCAGCAATGCAGGCCTCTTAGGGGGAGTGGAACCAAGAAGAAACCCTAAAGGAAGGATACAATTTTAGAAAGATACTGGGGAAGGGGAATAGGAAACTAGAGGAACAGCTGGATTTAAGACCCAAAGAATGAAATGGCAGAGAAGAATAAATATCTGGGCTTGATTGGAGTAGAAGGGGCTGTCAGAAGGAGTGAAAGATTAGTGTGGAAGAAAAGGTGGAGATTAACTTCTAATCAGCCTTGGCCATCTCAGATAAACTCAATATTCATAATTGGGGGAAAGGTTGACCAGATGATCCTTCAGCAAAGCCCAGCAATTCTCTAGTACAATGTGTAATGCATTTTCTCTCCCTCTGAGCATACCTGTCCTTGAGGAGTCATGGCTGATGCACAGAACACGAGGGGGACAATAAAATACAGCATGTAAACAAGTGTCAGAGTGTGGCAGACTTGGAAAGTTTCAAGAGAGGACAGATATGTGTTTTTAGGAGAGTCAAGGAAGAATTCCTGGGGGAAAAGAGACTCAGCTGTCTCTTCAAGCATCCTTATTATTTAAGAAGAGTGCAGCTGAGGGCACTCACCTGGTTGGGGTTGGGGGGAAGCTGGAAAGAACCTTGTTTCTTTGGATCCAGCCTGGTGCATGAGCTGACTCTCACCATGCTGTACTTTCTTCTCAGTTTACAGCACAGACACTCAATCAAGTAAACCAAGTATGTGATGTCCCCTGGATTGGAGACCGTGGTGCAGGTAGGGAGTGGTGTGCCTACCACATAGTGGATGCCTTTCCCACACTCTGTTGCCCTTCGCATCTGCCACTGTGGGTGGCACGTTAGCAGCAGAACAGGCAGCAGCTGCCCGTACAGATGTTGTGGAGGTTCTCTCAATAGCCTCTGGTTTGGTAGGCATGTGAGGCACCCACCTGAATATTCTCCTCAGTCTGCAGTGGGCCAGCTCCCCAGAAGTTGAGGGAAAAGCAAGAAAGCAGTGCACTTTCCAATTCTATGAATCACGTCTCGGGCTGTCACCTGTCAGAAATTCAGCTCCAGAAATAACTTCATTGGCAGCTTGAAATATTCTTCAAGGGACAGCTCTCCAAGGGTGTCCTTTTCCTCCCAGAGACACTGATATTTACATCTTGCTTTTAGTAACTACAAAGTTCTAAATGTTTTAAAAAGACACTTGAAAAGTTTGTTACTTTTGGGCAGCCGGTCGTAAGAACAGACTTTCATGTACAGCAAAGTCTGGGTTTTATTTCGAAACTCTAAAGGCATAGCAGAGGAAAGCTGGGAAGAACTTTCTCTATATTTCCAGCCCTAAAGCAAACACGATAGGACCCATGGTCTGAAAGATTCAAGTAAGTCCTTTCTGTAAGCATCTGCCCTGGCTCTTGGTGTGCTTACAGCAGCACTACCCTAGCAGTAAAGACGAGAGAATCATTAGGCTGGCAAGCTTAGCGATTTGAAATATCTCCATATGTTATAATATACCAACCCTAATATAACATTCTGTGGGAACAAAATAAAAAAAAAAGTGTCACCTGCACCTAATGCCCTACGATGGAGGACACTAAATACATGAGAGGAATCTGGGAAAGACAGTGCAGAAACAAACAAACAAAAAATTACAGCTCTCCAGACACCCTAAATCATGTGAAATGGAAAATTTAATAGGGGGGCAAAATCTACTCACAGGACTAAAATGAGGAAACAGTCTGTCTTAAATCAAAAATTTGGATAAGTGTCTACCATGGGTAAAAGAGACAGCTAGTGGGAACCTGTGGTATAGCACAGGGAGCTCAGCTCAGTGCTCTGTGATGACCTAGATGTTGGGGAAGGGAGGTCCAAGAGGGAGGGGATATAGTATACATATAGCTGATTCATTTCATTGTACAGCAGCAACTAATACAACATTGTAAAGCAATTATACTCCAATAAAGATGTTAACACATTTGGGGAAGTGTCATCCAGAAGCACATTTGGGAGAAAAACGAAAGAGGACTCTAGGAAGGAAGCTACGCAGAGGAGCAGCAGTGGGCAAACAAACTCCTAGAGCTCTGTGCAGGGGAGCCGGGATGCAGTGGTCCAGCAGGGATGCATAACGCTCCTCTCAGAGCCCGTCCCTCTCACAGTCAGTAAGGGTCACTGCAGCCCAAACATGGAGGACTCTGAAAATCTGCCATGTTTCCCCCACCAACTGAAGTAAAGGCTGAAGAGAATGAAGGGACCAAGTACCTTAGGTGAACTGCTTCGGTAGCAATTAAATGCTGAAGTCAACTAAGGAAGAGCCCAGCAACAAGCACCTGGTAATTCCACTTGGAAAGCTCCACTGTACAGAGTCCCACTGGCACCTCCATTACAAGAAATAGAATCTTTCTGAGCATGTAGAGAATCAACAGGATTCACAAGCCATTCCCCACTGTTGGTGAGAGAGAAAGACTTGCACAAGTGCCCAAAGATATACGCACAGTGGTGTTGCCTACAGCATTATTTGTATTGTTTAAATGTCCGAACAATAAGGACATCAATAGGACAACAGATTGCGGTACATACCCACAGCAGATACGCTACATAGAGGCTGCACAGAGTGCACCATGAGGGCAAGGGCTGCCATGTCCATGGTATTCACTCCAGGACCCAGCAGAGGGCCTGGTGTATGGTAACACTGGAGAGATGAATCAACGAATACAATAAACACACTACTGTGCAAACTTTAGAATAAGCAAGAGTTTCATATACCAACATCAAAAGATGTCAAGGTATACTGCTGCATGAAAAGCACCAAGTTATAGAACAGTATGACTCCATTTTTACTGTTAGTGACATATACACATTTATTTCTTTAGATCTTTTTCATTCTAAAATTATGTATGTTCACATAGATATGGAGTATTTATACACACCTGTAGTCACTGTGTTGTTCACTGATGCCCACACTTCTCTCCTTCCAGGCACAGGGAAAGCTGAATTTCCTGGCCCCCTTAAGTTGGGTGGGGTCACATGTCTAGTTATGACCAAGGAGTTGTGAGCATAAGTGACATGCGTCACTTCCAGAACAGAGCATTTACATACCAGCATGTGCCTCAGAGTTCTCTTCCCCCTCCCAAGTTTACCTTGAAAGTAAGTGTTGAGATCAAACCTCCAGCAACTGGGATCTTGAAGTGACTATAATGAGCAGATCCCCTCAATATGCACAAAATACAGGAGTGAGAAATAAACTTTTGTCGTGTTCAGCTGGATTTGGGGTTGTCTGCATAATCTAACCTATCTAAAAACTACAAAACACACACACACAGGCGCACACACACACACACATATATATACACACACATATATATATACACACACATGTCTATACATGTATGCATATATGTGTATATTTACAAATACATACATGCAAATATCAAAATGCACAAAAAAATCTGGAAGAATAAAGAAAAATCAGATAAGAGTTTTATCTCTGAAGGCAGGATTAGGGAGAGCAGCTTTAGCTATTTCATGTAATTCTCTATTTTAAAAATTAAGTTTTAACTCTACGACATAAATCACAGCAAGATTCTTTTTTGACCCACCTCCTAGAGAAATGGAAATAAAAATAAACAAATGAGACCAAATGAAACTTAAAAGCTTTTCACAGCAAAGGAAACCATAAACAAGGTGAAAAGATAACCCTCAGAATGAGAGAAAATATTTGCAAATGAAGCAACTGACAAAGGATTAATCTCCAAAATTTACAAGCAGCTCATGCAGCTCAATATCAAAAAAACAAACAACCCAATCCAAAAATGGGCAGAAGACCTAAATAGACATTTCTCCAAAGAAGATATACAGACTGCCAACAAACCATGAAAGGATGATCAACATCACTAATCATTAGAGAAATGCAAATCAAAATTACAATGAGATATCTATCACCTCACACCAGTCAGAAAGGCCATCATCAAAAAATCTAGAAACAATAAATGCTGGAGAGGGTGTGGAGAAAAGGGAACCCTCTTGCACTGTTGGTGGGAATATAAATTGGTACAGCCACTATGGAGAACAGTATGGAGGTTCCTTAAAAAACTACAAATAGAATTACCATATGACCCAGCAAGCCAACTACTGGGCATATACCCTGAGAAAACCATAATTCAAAAAGAGTCATGTACTACAATGTTCATTGCAGCTCTATTTACAATAGCCGGGACATGGAAGCGTCCATCAACAGATGAATGGATAAAGAAGATGTGGCACATATATACAATGGAATATTATTCAGCCATAAAAAGAAACAAAATTGAGTTATTTATAGTGAGGTGGATGGACCTAGAGTCTGTCATACAGAGTGAAGTAAGTCAGAAAAAGAAAAACAAATACCATATGCTAACACATACATATGGAATCTAAAAAAAAAAAATTTGGTTCTGAAGAACCTAGGGGCGGGATGGTAATAAAAACGCAGATGTAGTAGAGAATGGACTTAAGGACATGGGGAGGGGGAAGGGTAAGGTGGGACGAAGTTAGAGAGTGGCATGAACATATATACACTACCAAATGTAAAATAGATAGCTAGTGGGAAGCAGCTGCATAACACAAGGAGATCAGCTCGGTGCTTTGTGACCACCTAGAGGGGTGGGATAGGGAGGGTGGGAGGGAGACGCAAGAGGAAGGAGATATGGGGATATATATATATGTACAGATGTTTCACTTTGTTATAAAGCAGAAACTAACACACCATTGTAAAGCAATTATACTCCAATAAAGATGTTAAAAATATATATATGAATTCATTGAGTTATATGAAGGGTAATAATAAGTTAGTTTTTGTGATTATTGCATTAAATAATTCATACACAATAAACTAGATGTTGATGATGATCCAAAAAACAAAAGTAATAAAAAAATAAAATTCAGTTTTACCCTAAACACAATCACATCTGTAATTAGTAACTTTGACTGCTCCTAACACTTGACTTACTTGTCCATGTGTAAGGCCAAATCAGCCAACATGCAATCTTAATCTGTAGCTCTCTTTCAGTTTCTGATGCATTCATCTCCTGGCATCAGGCAGATTTAGAACAGCTGGAAATCATTTAACTGAGCTGGTTAGAATGGCAGGGGAAGCTTTCCACCTGGGCTAATCTAGCAAAAGTGAGATCTGAGAAGCCTGTCTTTCCTTCTTTCAGCTTTCTTGTCTGTGCCTTTCTCTTCTCTGCTCTTTCCTTGCTTTTCTTCCCTATCTATCACCTCTACTCCCCAGCTACCCAAACACCCTATGCTTCTCCTCCAGTCCCATCTAAACTTCCACTGGCTTCTTCCTCTAAGCCACTGATTCTAAGCTCGGCTGTACAACAGAGTCACCTGGTGAGCCTTTAAACATCCCAGTGTCAGCTGCATCCCAACCAACTGAATCTGAATTCCTGGTGCTGGGACGGAGGTGCCAGAAGTTTCCAAAGCTCCCCAGGTGATTCTAACATGCAACCAAGGTTGAGAACTGCCTTGGAGAAAGGAGCTGATGGAGAACCATTGCTCTAAACTGAAAACAGCTTGGTCAGTTTTGTGACTGCCTCCAAGGAGGAAGCATATTTTAACAAGGAACAAAATCTGAAGTTAAAAGACTGAAGCTCAAAGGGAAGACAAAATGGAACCTGCCCCAAATCTCCAGAAACCAAAGCCTGTCTCTCCCATCTATCCTTGAAGAATAGAGAAAGAGAAAGATGGGAAGAACTATTTGTCTGACAATGAAGAGGCATCCTGATAAGCCAAACTTTGCCTGCTGAAAACTGGAATCCTTTTTATTGTATATCAAGTTATGTCAATTCCAACTTTGTAATTGTTAATATCAAGAGTGCTACTTGCCATTCCAATTCCATGACAAAGCTGTGGTGCCAAGGGCAGTTTCAAAACCCCATCCCAAGCCCAAATCTCAGCCACATCTTCACTTTATTTAAAAGGTTAAAACTAGGGGGTGAGTAAAATGGTTGAAGGAGGTCAAAAGGTATAAACTTCTAGTTACAAAATAAATAAGTCATAGGGATGTAATGAACAGCATGCTGACTATAATTAATAAGACTGCACTGCATATTTGATGGTTGCTTAGAGAGTAGATCTTAAAAGTCCTCATCACAAGAAAAAACATTCTTTGTAACTATGTATGATGACCGATATCAACTAGCCTTCTAGTTGTGATCATTTCAAAATATATACAAGTAACGAATCATTATATTGTACACTTGAAACTAATATAATGTTACATGCAAACTATACCTCAAAAAAATAAGTAAAAGATCAAAATTATGTGATTTCAAATGAGCGCTGTGTAGATTTAACTGCCTTTGGGTATGGAAGACTGGATGATGGGTAAAACTTTGCGACTACTGATGGCCAGAGTCCTTCAAAGCAGCCTGACCTCTTTCCAGCTATTACAGGATCAAATCACGCCCGAAATAAAAAGCAAAGAATTCACAGAAGGCAGGATTGAAAAGAATCTTAGAAACCTTCTTTTATAAAAGGATCCCTAAATTCAGGCATGAGAAGGTAATATTTTTAGCAAGCAATCCTTTAGCTTATGTCATATCAACAAATTTAGATGCCTAGCCTCCCACAGTCCCAGCACCAGTTGCTAGACAAAAAGAACTTACCCTTCGCTTTTGTGCTCTTAAAAGTGGTCAAGGGGCTTCCCTGGTGGTGCAGTGGTTGAGAGTCCGCCTGCCGATACAGGGGACACGGATTTGTGCCCCAGTCCGGGAGGATCCCACATGCCGTGGAGCGGCTGGGCTCGTGAGCCATGGCCGCTGAGCCTGTGCGGCCAGAGCCTGTGCTCCGCAACGGGAGAGGCCACAGCAATGAGAGGCCCGCGTAACACAAAGAAAAAAAAAAAGGTGCTCAAGGATCTGTAGTCTTCCTGGCCAAGCGTGTTGAGGAGGGCTCCTGCCCTGTAAAACTCAAGGAAACACCATGCGTGTTGTAGTCTATTTAAATGCTATTGCCTGAAACTCACACACCTGCTAGGCGTATCCTCCTAACACCTAACACCTGTTAGGTTAGCTATCCCCTCATACCTGTTAAGATAGCTATTATCAAAAAGAGAAGTTGATGGGAGTGTAAATTGCTACAACCACCATGGAAAACAGTATGGAGGTTCCTCAAAAATTAAAAATAGAACATATGGTCCAGCAATCCCACTTCTGGGTATGTATACATCCAAAGGAAACAAAGTCATTATCTCAAAGACATATTTGTAATCCCATGTTGACTGCAGCATTATTCACAATAACCAAGGTATGAGAATGACCTAAGTGTCCATCAATGGATATATATAAAAAAAAAGTGGTATGTATAATACACACAAACAATGGAATATTATTCAGCCTTTAAAAAGGGGGAAATCCTGACACCTGCAACAACATGGATGAACCTGGAAGGCATTATGCTATGTAAAATCAGCCAGACCAAAAAAAGATAAATACTAAATGGTATGTATCACTTATATGTGGAATCTAAAAAAATAAAAAGTCGAACTCATAGAAATAGAGAATAGAGAAGTGGTTGCCAGGAGCTGGGAGGTGGGAGAAATATGAAGAGGTTGGTAAAAGAGTACAACTTTCTGTTATGACATGAATCAAGTCTGAGAGTCTAATATAGGACATGATGACTCTAGTTGATAACACTGTATTGTATAATTGAAATTAGCTGAGAGAGTAGAATTTAAATGTTCTCACTAAAAAAAAAAAGGTAAGTATGTACGGTTAACAGATGTGTTAATTACCTCAGTTGGGGAACCCTTTCACAACGTATACCTGTCAAATCTGACATTATACTTTAAACATCTTACAGTTTTGTCAATTTTATGTCAATAACACTGAAAAAAAACCCCACTATCTCCTGGAGTTACAAGAAATAAAGGTTAGTAAACCCTGGGATTAAAAGAGTTATGAACAGCCTACGTAACTGCTCACAGTTTGATAAGCCTTCTCTATAAAATATGACCCCCTTCCAACCAGTGTGAAATAGGGTCTCCCAGGAGAAAGATTCTGGGACCCAGAGGAACACAGCAACATTGACCCCTAGGTGACCGCGGCTGAGCACAGAAGCCAAAGTGAGCTGGCTTATGATGCCAGAAATTATAGATGATGGTAGGGATAGGGTTCTCCACAAGAGAAATTCAGCACATTCTGGACTACTTTGGACTATGGATGCATTCTCTGTAAAGTGGGAATTATAATACCTGGTTTACTGATTGACCATCCATATTCATTAGGCACCTTCATTCCCCAACTATTTTATGTACATTCCGACTCACTTCTTTGGCCATTCATGAATCTCATCATCCATAAAATGGGGATAAGGCCCCATTGGCTAGGTTGTCAAGGGGAGTAAATAGAAAACTATGTTATAAACCACGTAGTCCAATGCCGACATAAAGTATATGTTTAATGTGTTTCCTCTCTCTTTCTTTCTTGGATGATCAGAAGGATTGAGTGGCCATCTGAAAGCAAGATTGTGAAGGCCAGTAAAAGGGGCTGTGTCTGGTCAATGCCCTGGATCCAACAAAAGACCAGGAGGGCATCTCAGAGTGCACCCCTTTTACATGCTGCATGCACCATCTCCCCCCTCAACCCAGGTAGAGGGGAACTGGGGCAAGGTCACTAGATAAAGGAGCAGCAGAGAGCAGAAGGCCATAGTATGTTCTGGGACTAGAGGGATATGGGACCAACATTCTTGAAACTGCTCTTGGCACCAGGACTGTGGCCTCCTATGAGGGCCCAAGCAACACAACCTGTGCCAACCAGGCACTGGAACCAAAGAAGATGCCAATATGATACAGGACTTGATAACTTTAGAAAAATACAAGGCCTGTTCAAGCTTTCACTCATTCAGCAGTCTCACACTCACACACACAGACACACACTTCACTTTGGTGAGTGGCTCAGTTACTTGGTACAGAACAGAAGAATCATGGAGGCGTTAAGTTCAAGGTACTGTTCTAGCCTTGCAGAATTGGGTGCAGGGGGAAGGTCAGGGGTAATGAGGAGTCCTAACACACAATCCTTGCCCAACGAGCTTAGTCTCATGAGGAGGATGAGACAAAGGACATGAGGAAAAATAAAAACAAACAAAAACACTCGGGACTGGAAAATCTGACCTGAGGGGAACATTCAGAAACTGAATCATTGCAGATATGTGGGTTTTCCAAAGTGCTCAATACTGTGTAAATTTTGGCCATGACCCATTAAACCCTCTCACCAAGCTACAAGTTTTAACCATGTTCCTGAGCCTTCAATTATTCATCTCTACAACTGGAGGTTTTTCCTAGAAATAAACAACCAACGCGGTTTTACATTAACTAGCTTTGGGGTTGTAACTAAGGTCTCCTCTAGACAATTCAGGAGTACATTTTAAGTACTAGCTCATACTGGCTTGCACCAGACTGAGTATTGTAGAAGACACAAATTAAGGAGCAGCCCCCATCTCTTCCTGCAAGGAGCTTACATTCAGTGGTGTCCTGAGCCCCTTGTACCTGCTGTGAGAACCATTTGCTAAATAATTAGACACTTTGTGAGCTGGTTGTTAAATAGAGGTATAATTGCTTGAATAATGGCCCTCCAAAAGATATCATGTCCTAATTCCTGGAGTCTGTGAATGTTAATTTATATGATAAAAAATAAAACAACTTTGCAGATGTGTTAAGGTTCTTGAGATGGGAGGATTATCCAGGTGGGCTCTCAATGCAATCCTATATAAATGCTTATGAGGAGTGCAGAAGGAGATTTGATACACACAGAAGGGGATAAGGCAACGTGACCACCATGGCAGAAACTGGAGTGATGTGGCCACAAGCCAAGCAGTGCCAGCAGCCACCAGAAGCTAGAAGAGGTAAGGATTAGATGACCCCTTAGAGCCCACAGAGGAAGCGTGGTCCTGCTGACACCTTGACTTCAGCCCAGTGAGACTGGTTCTGGACTACTGGCCTCCAAAACTGAGAGAGGAGAAACTTTTGTTGATTTAAACTCCTAAACTTGTGGTAATTTGTTTCAGCAGCCACAGGAAGCTAATACGGTGGGTGGCTTGAAATCAGCCATGATGGAGTATTTATACCCCAGACATTGGCAATGCTACAAATCAGGGCTTTTGGTTTCACAGAGCTGGTGTGCACTCACATTATAACTGGGTAGTTTGGCCTGAGATAAACAGCTAGAGAACATGCTTCATGGCATGACATGGCATGATGTACGATGATGTGATGTCATGTGACATCATACACCAGAAAATGCCCTTAATTTGTGAACAGGATCTTCATTCTGATTCTGCCCCAAACAGATTCCATCCGTCCTCACATAGATCTCTTTACTTTTGTTTGTGGTTTCCTTCCTGAAAACTAACAGCCTCAAAACAAACACATTCCCTCTAGAAACATTTACTAAACACCTACGGTGTACTAGAAACAGCATTGGAGGTACAAAGATGAGCAAGACACGATGCCTGTCATTGAGGAGGGGATGCTATTTGTGACATTAGATAGCTAAGTGACCAAAAAAATGCCTGTGTGAGGTAAAGGTCAAAGGTGACTGCTAAGGTATCCCATCTCCATGATGTTCACTCTTTCCGATCCCAGTGCTAAGTCACTGAGATATTTTGTCACCGGGGAGTGGACCCCTCAGTGGGGGATGCTTTCCCAGACTAATCAAAGAGATTTCTGAAAGGGGATAAATTGGAAAGTTTGTTTCTCTGTTGAACACATACCTAAGCTACTATCTCCTAGAAAAACTAAACTGGGCCAGGTGCAAAATTGGATCCTAAGTACTGGCAGGTCTCATTTGTCAAACAAGAGGACGCCACCCATGGTGTCGCTTATCAGCAGAGATGCCTCTGCTTCATTGATACTATGGTAAGAGCAACGTGCAAACCATGGGATGGCTACCTGGGTCCCTACTCTCTGCGTCTTCCCCCATTACTCCTCATAAATGTCCTCACCCACTCCTCTGCTTAAAGTTTTATGAAGACTTCAGGCAATTTCCTCTGGTGGCATCTGAAGTTAACACCCAGGGATAGCTAATAGAAAACAATCTAACTTTCTCTAAGACAACGCATCTCTGAATCCTTACCCTCACCTCATCCCCCCACCCCAATAAACCCCTTGGACATTCTTTCAAACGATAGATGTTAGCAACAGCCAAGCAGAGTGAATATCCCATGACTTGTTTTTTATGGGAGAGGTACTGTAATTGCTATTACTGGGTAGTTTGCACAGGGTAACAAGTTTACTCCTCCAGGTATGGGACCTATTTGCAGCAAAATCTTGTCCATTCATTTAAGAAATGCTTATTGAGGAATTCTATATGCGAAGGATTGAACTAGGTACTGGAGATTTAAGACAGTTAAAAAGCAACCCCTGCCTTCAGAAGGAGACTTACACAGAATCAGCAAGGGTCACTGGTATTATGAGATAAAGATATCTGGTATCGTGGGGTCCAAAGGAGGTGGGAGTGAAGTACTCTGGAGCAGAGATCCCCAACCACTGGGCCGCAGACTGGTACTGGTCCACGGCCTGTCAGGAACTGGGCCGCACAGCAGGAGGTGAGCAGGGGGGCCAGCGAGCGAAGCTTCATCTGCCGCTCCCCGTGGCTCATCATCACTTCCCATCGCTCACGTTACCGCCTGACCATCCCCCCCACTTCGCCCCACCCTTGTCCATGGAAAAAGTATCTTCTGCGAATCCAGTCCCTGGTGCCAAAAAGGTTGGGGACCGCTGCTCTGGAGGACCAGGAACAGCTCCATAAATGATCAGGTGTATAGATTCTGGGAAGATGGAAACACTGATGGTATTGCTTTTGAATCTCCCCCAAATTCCCCATAAAAGGAGACAGACTAGAATAACCAAACCCAAAACCCACAGACAAAATTACAACAGAACCCAAAAGAAGATGATGGGGACAAACAACTGGCAGCATCAGAAACATTACTGGGAAGAGGCCATAAACCCCATCAATGAGAAGCTTACACTTAGAGAGAGACAACTGAGGACACGTTCCATGCAGCCTAAAGCGTGAAGTGCTATCGCCAGGGAAGAGGCCAAAGATGATCACACAAGCTCACTCTTAACTGCGTGGAAGTTTGTGATGTACCGGCCTGAGCCATTCTGGCTTCCAATGTTCCTTAGGATGCCATCAACAAAGGACACTGAGAAACACGCACAGCCACGTTCATGCTCTCCAGTGGCAGCCCAGAGGGCAAAGGTCTCTGTGATTCATGGGAGATCAGGTGGGGAGTGAGACAATGCAGGGGAAGAAGACAGGAGCCCAACCGTCATCTACGGACTGGACAACCTTTATCAAATGTCTTTAACCTCTTTAAGCCTTAACTGCTCATTAAAAATGGAGGCAAATATAATAGGTACCTCAAAGGGCTATTGTAAGGATTGAATGACAGTTCATTTAAATACTGATGTATCTTCATAAAAGCAACAGAAGTCATTGAATATTAGTTGACAAGGTTAAAATAAAGACTTCTTCACAGATATTTAAGAAAAGTATAGGTAACTCTTCCCTAAAAGGTTAGAAAATTAATGTACACCCATGATTAGTAAATAGTTAGCCTCTGTTTTTAAACCATGTAAATCACAATTCTCAAATCATTATATTAGGATAACAGGAATGCTTCTGAATTCTATTAATCTGTATCTTTTTTCTAGTAATATAGAATTATTTTTATTCAGAAATACTTTCATATTCACTAACTGTTAATTAAAAGTTTAAAAATTCAAAAGGGATACAACAAATTACGTGTCTTAGAAGCTATGTCAAACATGCAAGTTTTAAGAGTGACATTTGTACAGTGTAATTTAGCCTTCATACATAAGTTCCTTATAATCAAATTATTACAATAGGAATACAAACATACCATATATTACTCTTTAGATTTTTGTTTTACAGTATGTTCTTGTCAACGGGACACTACAAAGTGTTTAAACCTGACAGAAAAGCATTTTTTAAAAAACATACCATGGAAGAAAAAAAAGCATCAGCAACACTCGTGTCCTCTACATGGTGTGGAGATGGGAAATATTACAATAAAAAACTCTTATTCCATTCTCCTGGGGAGCTCTTCCTGAATATTTGCACTTGGGTCTATTGTTCTTTAAACAATTTTAGATTAAAAATCAATTCTTTGTTCCCAAGTGAGAAACATGTTCACTTTCAATATTCATTTTCACTAATATCATCTGAATTTTCCTCTTTAAGTGGTTGGTTTCTGGGTCAGAGTTCGGCAGATACACACACTGTATAAAGAAAATCCTGCCTTACAGCTAACAACACACAGTTAGCAGTGACAATAATGAGTTAAACTGCTTTAGGAGTTAACACGAGAATCAGAACTATCCCTAGGATATTGTAATTTGGGAAAATAATCCTTGATTTGACATTTCGGAAGCTCTACGTTTTGGAGAAGCAGCCTCAAGAAGGAAGAAAGAGATGGCTGCTCAGCTAAATGGACAAGTTCGTCCATCCTTACCTCTTCAGCTCCCACTGTGACAGGCCATGCCAGCCTGGCCTGGTCCTGCCCACTGGGATGGGCCTGAATGGGATTAATCTGTATTTTGATCTAGGATCATACAGTGGATTATGAAAGAATTTATTTAGACTATTTGTGAGTTTAATAGATTTTAATTAATAAAACTGAATGGTTTTTAGCATGGTAAAAAAAAAAAGTGGGGCTTCCCTGGTGGCACAGTTGTTGAGAGTCCGCCTGCCGATGCACAGGACACGGGTTCGTGCCCCGGTCCGGGAAGATCCCACATGCCGCAGAGCAGCTGGGCCCGTGAGCCATGGCCACTGAGCCTGCGCGTCCGGAGCCTGTGCTCCGCAACGGGAGAGGCCACAACAGTGAGAGGCCCGCGTACCGCAAAAAAAAAACAAAAAAATGTGGGTGGAGGTCTTTGCACAGTAAAAACTGCTCCAAAATGCCCTTTCACTCATAGCCCACAGCAGATCAGGTTACTGAACATATTCGCTCCCTCTTCCTCCACCTCCAAGCAAGGAGACACCTCTCTGCTCTTTGACTTTGGGCTTGTCCACATGACTTATTTTGGTAAAGGGATGTAAGCAGACGTAGTGCAACCAAATTCATGAATTAAGCTTGCACAGTGGCGCTCATGCTACTTCTTCACCTCTGCCACTGCCCTGGAAAGAGCTTCTCCCAACAGCTGCTGGCCCCCCAGCCTGGCCCCAGAAGGCTCAAACATGGAGCAGACCTGAGCTCACCCTGCATGGGAGCCACGCCCAGCACACTCCCAGCCGACCTGCAGATGTATAGGCAACAATAACGGATTGGTGTCTTGCAACAATCAAGTTTTCACCTTCCTCCTCAGACTGACAGGTCCTAGGAAATTGACAGCACTCTAGAAACCATTTTCAGAAAATGTTTGCAATGCAATTCATAAGTGAAAAGAATGTTTTGGCCAAAAGGAGGAACTGATCTAAGGCAGCGGGTGGGGAAGGGAGTGGTATCAGAATCACTTGGAAATTTCACATTACACATACCTGACCTGCTCAACATCCCCACTCCTCGCAACCCTGTGAGCTGGACCTCACTCCTGTGAATAAGGAGGGAAGTGGACAGAACGCTGCGTTCTGATAAGTCCTATTAAGAACACACAATAGAGAAATATTTGTAAGTCAATGGGAATCAGCACAGCCAAGATGAAGCTCCTATTCTTCACAGGGTACTTTGTCCCCTCAACCAACAAACAAAACTAGGACCAGTGTATTCACAAGAGCAAGTGTTATAAAATATGTAACTTACTGTAAGATATCTTGGTCTAGTCAGTATAATATTTTGTAAGCACCAATTCGTTTAAGTTTAAATTCCAAGACTGGCCAAGCTGATGATATGCTTGATGTGCAGCCCAGGGATGGTCAGCTGGCATTAAAATAAAGAGCCACACTCCCTGAGTGGCTCCCACTAATCCTACTCTTTGGGTCAACATCAACAGTCTATACCTTGCTAATTAGCACCGTGTGCATAAAAAAAAAGCCACTTGTGAGATTAGGGTCTTGTTAATTAGCATAATGCGTATTAGAAATGCAATCTCCCTGAAGAAATGAAAGAGGCTGAAAATGTATAAACTGCTAAGATAGTTGAGCAATGCTCTCTGTTCTTACATGAACAAAGTATAAGAGCCCAGCACAACCAGAAACATGGACAGGGCACGTAGGGCTTAATCTTCTATCAGATTCACAACCACTGATGGGATTAGGAGGATGATTGGCTGCACAACATCCTGCCTTGCAATGCGGCCACATCTGCCTGGGATGAGCGGTTTCATATAGAGAGGGGCAGTGCACCTAAGAGGAAACAGAGCTTACAGATGTGTGCACTGTTTTGTGCCTGCCTTGTTAATTAACGTTTGTCTAGTAAATGTCTGCATGTGTGACAGAAAAAAGAAGTTATGATGTCTATGCTATACAAGAAAAAAAGCCTTTTCTAATTTGGAAAAACATGGCTTTGTAAAGAATGTAAATTATAGAACACTTAAAAATAAATTAAATATAATTATGTTTAACTAGAGCCTACTGCAGTCTGAGTAAATAAATACAAATGTCTAAAATTAGATGTGTTTCTTTTATAATTCTAAATAAGATGATGAAATATTAAAAGGATTTGTGCTTTAAAGTCATATAAATCCTGGTTCTTCCATCGACGAGCTACAGATCTGCTGTGAACTTCAGCTTCCTCATTTGTAATATGCCTATATCTTAAAGGAGTGCTGTATTAAAGGGGATACTGCATTATAATAATTACAGAGTACCAACTAAGAGTGCTTAGAGTAGAAGGTCTCGAACATAGGAAGAAGCACTGTGCATTTTCAAAAGGTATTAGTTCCCTCTCTCCCCTCGCCCCCAATATACAGAAGTCACTAAAGAATCTAGAAATGTACAGTGGACACTACATATCTGCGGGTTCCACATCATCCGCTGATTCAATCAACCACAGATCGAAATTCATTGAATTCTCGGATGCGGAACATGTGGATATCAAAGGCCTACCATACCAAGCCATTTTATATAAGGAACTTAAGCATCCAAGATTTTTGAATCCCCCGTGGATACCGAGGGACGACTGTATTCAGTATATACACAAAGATATAATTAATGTAAGCACAGTCTCTTAAGGATGTAAAGACCATTAAAGATGGCAGCCTAGCTAAGTCCTTTCTCAGTACTGGTCTATGGAATGAAATGATGCTGGTCAGTTACAGCTACAAGTGATTGTAACCTTTTAATATCCTTACATGGAAAAGTAAAAACATCAACAATCTCATGCCGACCTTTTACTTTTTAAAAACTATTCACTGAAATCCGAGTCGAGGAATCCCAGGTCTAGTCAAGTGATAGAGTTGGTGATAAAACTCCCAGTCTCCATGCTTCCTGCCAAGAGTACATTTCAGGCTCTGTCTGAGCTTTTTTGATGGGAAAAAAAAAAACAGATTACTGAGGCAAAAACCCAGAGGAACTTTTCACCTTGTGACCATTTTTAAAGAAACAATGGTTTTTAGTGTAGAATCTAGGTTCTAAATCCTCTAAATGTGCTAGTTACTATAGAACTTAGGGAAGAAAAGTTTACACTTTTTAAAAAAATGAATATTCTCATGTTACAGATTTCCAATGTATCCTATTTATTTGGATCATACTCCTACAGGAAGAAGCACCATCTGGGTGACCCTGAACAAGTTAAATCTCTCTGTGACTCAGTACTTCCCTTCCTGCCGTGGGAGTTGACAGGCTTTGTGACTGGGCCATACTGTGGAAAGAATGCTGCCTGCAATCTGGTAACCTTGGCTCAGGTCCCAGCCCCACCCCTGAATTTTAGCTATGTCACTCAAAATGATGTGACTTCGGTGAGTGCTCAATTCCTCTGAGCCTCAAGTCTCAGTGAAAGAAGAAGCTGATGGAGATTGTGCCTAATATTTTTTCCTCCACAAACATTGCATAAGAATAAATTGGTTAAAAATAGCTACATGCTAATTTTGGTCTATTCAATCTGGATAAACATTGCTTATGATGGCTCTCTTTGAATTCCATACAATTTTCTATTTGCCCATGCCCTGTTATGTATTTATTGAACTTTCACTGGATATAAGTAATTTACTGCCCGTTTTTGAAGTGGTTCCATATTCCACTTGAATGAATTACTTATGGCATCATTGTTATGACTGCATTAGATTTAAATTCAAAGAACCAAGAAACGGGCCAACTGATACTGCTGATGATGATGATAATTAAATCAACAACACAATACCAGATTTTCATTTAATGTTTGCTATGTGCCAGGCTTTGTAATAAGAATTTTACACCTACCATCTCACTTCATCCTCACAGATACCCAACAATAAAGGTTCTACCATCATCCCCATTTTATAGATGAGGAAAGCAAGGATTACAGAAGAGTTAAGTCATTTGATGAGGGTCACACAGCTAGTAAGTGATTCAGGTAAAAGCTGAAGCTAAGTGTGTCTGATCCTAGAGCCACACTATTGTCTTTCTTTGTTTTACTTTGGGATTTTAGTTGTTTTCTAACGAAGAAACAGATGAAATTTCCATCGGTAAGTCACTTCCTTCTTCAGAACTTTAGTTTTCTTACCTGTAAAATGACTATTTCAGGTAGAGGGAGATAAAAAGCAGGAAGGACATTTGTCTTTCTCTTTCTGACTTACTTCACTCTGTATGACAGACTCTAGGCCTATCCACCTCATTACAAATAGCTCAATTTCATTCCTTTTTATGGCTGAGTAATATTCCATTGTATATACGTGCCACATCTTCTTTATCCATTCATCCGATGAAGGACACTTAGGTTGTTTCCTTCTCTGGGCTATTGTAAGTAGAGCTGCAATTATACTCCAATAAAGTTGTAAAAAAAAAAACAAAAAAAAAACAGAAAGAAAAACTGTGGAGGCAACTAATATGGTACTTAGAAGTAAACACATTGCTTAAATGCTTATATTAGAAAAAAAAAGAAACATCAATAATGTATCTAACTTAAGTTGAGAAAATACAACCACGCTGATCTATAGTAGTAGAAGGAAGGAAGTGATAAAGACAGGAGTAGAAATTAAAAGAAAAAAAAAGCAGCAAGGACAAAGACCCAAAAGGCAGAAGGGAATGTGGAACTCTGGAGGAGATAAAAGTCCAACATTGTTGAAACAGAAAGAGAAAAGAGAAAAATGATTGGAGACACAAAGGAGCCAGAGGGAAAAGAGCTGTATAAGCTGTGGGAAAGGGTTCAGACTGTATTCTGAGGTCATGGAAAGACATTAATGGGTTTTAAACAGGGAACAACACGAGCAGATATACATTCTCAAAATACACAGAGGCAGTAAGTGGAAAATGAATTCCAGGGGTTAGAGAGCAGGCAGGAAGCAATCTTAAATCTGCAGTCATGGTGTGGTGGACAGCACTGAGAAGACGGTAACAGGATGGATGACAGTGATAGTGAAGAGAAATGTAAAAGGTAGAATCAACAGGATGTAATGAGGCATCAGCTGTGGGAGAAAACAGAGGAAAGAGCCAGGAGGATGTGCGGGATTCTGGCTTGTGCCACTGGGTGATATTGGTGCCATTTACTGAAACAGCAACACTGACAAAGAAAGGGTTGGAAAGGACAATGAATTCAGCCTTGGACAAATAGGGTTTGTAGGCCATCCACATGGAGATTATCAGTAAGCAAGCACTTGGAGCTCCAAACAAAGATCTGGGGCAAAAAAACAGAAATTTACAAGTTATTTCACATAGGTAGAAATGGGGGAAGATGAGATAGAGAGCATGGCATAACAAAATGAAATGAAAGATATGGAAGTAAGCTCTGAGGAAGATGAAAGCCAGTGCGGGGGTGTGGGTAATGTGCGGGGTCGGGGAGGGGTATGAAGTGAACTGAGTACTAAGAAGCAACTTAAGAAAGCGTGAAATTCTTAGAAAACCAAGGGAGAGCCTTGAGGGGACAGGCACAGCTGACAGCATCAAATGCTATTGAGGGTTCAAGCAAGTTAAGCCCTGAAGTGTATCGATTGAAGCCAACAGTCTGGGAGGCACTGGTGACCTTGATAAAGGCAGTTTTGATAAAAGGGGCAGATGTGGAAGGCAGAGAGCAGTTGGTTGATGAAGGGTTGGAGTGGGAAGGGGGTAGCAGACATCTCTGTTCACATGGGAAGTTTTACTACAAAAGAGAGAAAAGAGGTGAGGTGGGGGAAATCTTTTTCCTCTGGTGATTAGGGCACGCTGAAATGTCCAGGGACAATGGGATGGGGACGGAGCTAGTAGTAGAGACAGCAACGTGGAGTGCAGGATGGAGAGGTGATAACTGCTTCTGCAAAGTACCCAAGGGAGTGAGGATGATAGGATCCAGAGCTTAGGAAGAGGGCAAGCATGAACTTTAGATAGGAGGAAGGACTCCTCTTCTGATGTAACCAGAGGAATTAGACAAATGTACATCTTTACATACACTAGTGTGACTTTCTGCAATGGCTGTGGGGAGCCACCAAAAAGCAGAGCCTGGGAAAAGCTATTTCCATTTGCAAAGATGCTTCAAACACAGGGGACTCTCTGTCAACAGTGGTTCTCAAAGTTGGCTTAGCTGTGGACCACCTGGGAAGCTTTTAAAACTCCTGACCTCAGGTTACATGCCATACCAAAACTAAATCAGTATCTCTGAAGTAGGACACAAGCATCGGTAATTAGGAAACAACAACCACCCAAGAGATTCTAATGTTCAGTCGAGTTTGAAAACCAGTCATCTAGAGATAGTATGTGATTTAACATTTACCATTAAGAATGAATTATATATGTTTAGAACCAAAAAGAGCTTTAGAGAGCCTTGTTTTATCTTCTTCAAATCAAAGCACAGCAGCCAATTTATAAAGGAAACAGAATAGAAAACATCTAAGCCCATAGAAAGGAAAAGCACAATTCTGATTAACATATTGTTTAATTGCATAGGTTCGTATTTCTTATTGCGGGTCAGGGTCAAACAAGTTTGAAAAACAGTGACTTAAACTCCTTTCACAGATGAGAAAATTGAGGTTCAGATAGATTAAGTTTCCTTTAAAGTCAAACACATACATGCACACACAAAGCACACCCATGAATGATGGCCAGTTTCAGACTAGAATCTAGTTTTCCTGACAACTACAAGGGCACCTTTGATCCTCTGTTTCCTGTGTGTGTTGGTTTCCCTTCTCAGCAATATGGTAAACTCCCTGAGAGTAAGAATTTTGTCTTCAGTTCTTTAGGTTTGCCCACATAGGCCAATTTCTTTGTTTCCCACATCCTTTTTCTTTCCTGTGGGTTCAATTTCCTTCTTATTGAAGTAATTTTTTTAGCAAGGTTCTCTTATTCTTGATTTGAAAATCTGTTTGTTTTGGTCTCATTTTGAATAATTTAGTTTAAGGAGTCACAAACTGTAACAAGCATATAAAACACCTGGGGATCTTATGAAATTACTGACTATGATTCAGTCAGTCTGGGGTGGATCCTGCAGTTCTCACTTGCTCCCAGGTGATTCCAGTACTGTTGGTCCTTGGATCACACTTTGCGTAGCAAGGGTTTAGCAGATTCAGAATTCAATGTTAACAGTTATTTCCCCCCAGGGGCTCTGAAGATATTGTATTGTAGTCTGACCTCTACTGTTGCTAATGCGAAATTCTATACCAGTCTAGTATTTGTTTTTAAGAATTGCCTGCTTAAAGGGAAGAGTCTCATTCCCTTTGGTGACTTTAAATTTTTTTCTCGTTGTCTTTGGTGACATGTACTAGATTTATGTTTATTTGTCCTACTTGAGACTTGGGATGCTTCTTCGATCTGAGGATTGAGTCTCTTGTCAATTCTGGAAAATTATCAAGTCATTGCTTCTTCCCATATGGACTTATGGATCTTACACTACATTCCAGCAGAAGAAGACACACAATAAGCACCAAACATAAATAAGGAAAATGGTAACTTAAGGGTTGAAAGGTGTTATGGAAAAAAGAAAAAGTTACTATTTGGGTGTGGAGGAGTGCAATATCATATTTGATAGTCAGGGTCAGCCCTATTGGGAACATGACATTTTAATGAAGATATGGAGGATGTCAAGGGGAAGAGTGTTCCAGACAGAGGGAAAAGCCAATACAAATCCTCTAGTGGAGGTGATCTGGGGGTGGGGACCATGTAGGGACTAGCTTGTAGACCACGGTAGGAGGATTTTGGCTTCTACTTAGGATGGGATGAGGAGCTATGCAGGATCTTAAGGAGAAAGTGACATAAGCTGACCTATTTTCAAAGGATCACTATGACTGCCATGTAGGGGAGCTTCTTTTATAAGCAAGGAGACAAGTTGAAAGTTTTCTTTCAATCATCTTTGTAAGAGATTACATAGGGATGTTAGCGTGGGGTGGAACCATGATATTGGTATTGGAATTGGTGAGAAAAAAATTGAGGTCAGGATGTTCCAACTATCAGCAGTCTTCTTGAAAGGTAGAGGCAACAAATTTCTAATGGCTTGCACGGGGAGAGAGAGAAAGATAAGAGAGGAATGACTCCAGGGTTTTTTGGCTTAAGTAACCAAAAGGATGTAGTCATCAACTGAGATGGGGAAAGCTGTGGGTAGAGCAAGTTTAAGGAGTGAGGAGTGGGGAAGTCCAGAGTTCAGTCTTGGATGTGGTAAGTTTGAGATTTCTAGTAGACATCCAGGTAGAGATGTTGAATAATCAATTCGATGAACATGAGTCTGAAGTCTGAGGGAGAGGAATACGGACTGCCGATATTAATTTGGGAGTCCTTGGCATATATCAGCCTATATTTGTGATCGGTGACATCACTAATGAGTAGAGACAGAGAGGAATAAAAGATGGCTAAGGGTTAGTTTTAGAGCACACTTACTTTAAGAAGTCAAGAGGGGCCAGCAAATGAAACCAAGAAGGAGTGACCAACCATATGGAAAGAGTTTGGTGTCCTGAAAACTATGTGAATACAGTGCATCAGAAAGGAGAAAGAAATCATTTGTGTCAAATGCTGCTGATTGGTTCACTAAGACTAAAACTGACACCTGACTACTAAATTTATCACGGTGAAGGTCATCTGAGAAATGGGTCGTTAACTGTCCCATTCCACAAAAGGGGAAACTGAAGTTCATGATTTGTAAGCGTTGGAGCCAGTACACAAACCAAAGCTTCTCAGCTCTAAATCTCTCACCCAGTATAATCCTAGATGAGAATTCAAGGTCAAATTTTGTCTTTGATCTGACTTTACAGTCAAACTCATTTGACAGATGGCTGAAGACTTTGTAGCTTTTAAAATATTGGGGGCCTGTAACTGAGGGAGTACAGAAGAAGTGGAAGACATTTCAATCCTCAAGAAGTTTAAATTTAACTTGCAAACTCAAGTTAAAAGCACTGAAGACAGTGATACACAGAAAAGTGCCAAGTCATGGAGTGCTAAGAGTGCTTAGAGCAGCAGCAAGAAAAAAAATGCTTTAAAATAGGTTAAAATTAAAATCCACTAATGAAGTCAACGTCCCTTAAATAAGATTTGCATGATGGGTTCCTTTTAGATTGCATACCCCTAAAATTTCCATGTCCCTGTAACCAAATATTGAGCATGTTTTAGTCAGGCAATAACTGTTACTTTTCATTTTCTCTCCAGCTTTCAGAATGATGAAAATCAAATGTTCCATTTACAGTAAATTCACTAGCAAAAAAAATTTTTGGCTTTTTACATACCCCCCCACATACACTATTTATCTTTTATGCTTATGCTACTGGTCCTTTTAAATCGTAAGCTATCTCAAATCTACTTATAAGGGAAGTTGGAGGGAAAGAGTATAAAATGTAAGTAAAATAATCTAGAAATTTGGACCTGATTCTTATGTAACTACTACAGAATATCTGAGAACACTAAGAGGTCTGTGAGCACCAGCAAAACAAGGAATAAAGCTGGGAGGCAACCTAGATGTCCATAGACAGAGGAATGGATGAAGAAGATATGATGCATATGTACGGTGGAGTATCGCTCAGCCACAGAAAGGAATGAAACTGTGTCATCTGTGCAGATGTGGATAGACCTAGAGACTGTCATACAGAGTGAGGTGAGTCAGAAAGAGAAAAGCAAATATTGTACATTAATGCATATATGAGGAGTCTAGAAAATGGTATAGATGATCTTGTTTGCAAAGCAGAGATAGAAACACAGGCATGGAGAACGGACGTATGGATACTGGGGTGGGGGGGATGGATTGGAGGATTGGGACTGACATATACACAGTTGTGTATAAAATAGATAACTAATGAGGGCCTGCTGTGTAGGGCAGGGAGCTCTACTCGGTGCTCTGTGGTGACCTAAATGGGAAGGAAATCCGAAAAAGAGGGGATATATGTATACGTATGGCTGGTTCACTTTGCTGTACAGCAGAAGCTGACACAGCAGTATGAAGCAACTATATTCCAATTAAAAAAAAAAGTAACATGACAGATGTTGCTTCACGGGGAACTTCCCCACATAAAAGATATTTAACAGGGCTTCCCTGGTGGTGCAGTGGTTGAGAGTCCGCCTGCCGATGCAGGGGACACGGGTTTGTGCCCCAGTCCGGGGAAGATCCTACATGCCGCGGAGCGGCTGGGCCCGTGAGCCATAGCCGCTGAGCCTGCGCGTCTGGAGCCTGTGCTCCACAACGGGAGAAGGCACAACAGTGAGGCCCACATACCGCAAAAAAAAAAAAAAAAAAGATATTTAACAGAGGGAGTAAGTGATGTGTGAGTTTTTCACACTGAGAAGTCTACCAATATTTAAAATATTAATCTAATTGCCAGTTTCCATCTAATGGAGAAAATGTTTCAAGATAAGTGCTCGATTGCCATGCAGATTACTGAAATAACTGTAACCTATAGAAAGCCACAGCTTTTAGCTTCATTTTCATCCATGAAACCCTATTTTCTCCTCCTTATAGTAAACAAGACAACACAATAGTTTTAACAAGTAACACACAAAAAAATACACATTCCAAGTTTTTTTAGCTGTGGACACAAATAAATAATCGTACAAGTTTAGAAGTTGAAATCTATGATGAATGTTTAGCAGTTTAAGAGTTAAGAGACTGGAAGTAGGAATATAAAAATACCTTGGTTTTAATAAACCCTCATATTTACTTCAATAGTCTTTATTTCAAAAGTGCAAACATAAAATGCAGCTTTCTGACACAAATGCATCCTAGCACCTATACCCAGAAAGGTCATTTAAAAAAACAATTTTTTAAACAGCTTTATTGGGGTATGACTTACATACCATAAAATTCCCCAATTGTAAGTGTACACTTTAGTAATTTTTATTAAATTATGGAGTTATGCAACTATCTCATAAGCCAGTTCTAAAACATTGGAATATCTCTCCATTTATTGAGATTTTCTCTAATTTCTCTTAGCTGTGCTCTATAGCTTTTAGTGTTCAGATATATTGCACTGCTTTTGTTAAATGCATTGCTAAGTAACTTATTGTGAATGAAATTGATTTCTTAATTTCAGTTTTGGGTTGTTTATTGCTTGTACACAGCAATGTAACTCATAATTGCATAATAAGCTGTATCTTGCAATGTCATAAAATTCTTTAATCCATAATTAAAGAAAGTTTACTTACAAAAAAAAAAAAAAAACAAGGAATATAATATCACAGTCCAGGAACTCTGCTCTGAAATTGAGGGATTTGGAAGGATCTGCCCTTCTCTTGCTCCACTTCCAGCCTCTGGACATGGAATCAAGCCAGAACTGTCCTTACTTGACTCCACAGCAGTCTCTGGGGACAACGGGCTAGCTGTCTCTTAGCCAGGGTCCATAATTTTTATGTCCACATACTCACCACCCCCATCCTGCTTCATAACTAAATTAAGTCCTGGTCACTCCCTCTGCTCCTTGGCCCACCTCTTTGCTGGGCTCTCTCCGATATCTTACCCGCCCTTTAGTTACAGCTGTTTGCCATAGGGGATGATATAGAAAGAACATCGGCCTTGGAGTCAACTCCTTGAACACCAGCATACCAGTCTTGGCCCTGCCACTTTCTAGCACCATGACCTTGTTCTCTAAGCCTCAGTTTCCTCATCTCAACAAACAACAAATTTGGAGCTAATGGCATATGTTCTGCCACCTCACAGGGTAAAATCACACTCGATAACAGGATGCAAAAGCACTTTAAATGCAGAATGGTCAGAACTAGAGCTTCCCAAACTTTAAGTTGCTTCAAAATCCCCCAGGGAATTTGTATAAAGGAGAAGGACAAATAATATGCATAACAAATAAGGAAAATATATAGTTTGTTAGAAGATAAGAAGGACAAAGGTGAAATTCAAAACATGGCAGGGGACTACAAGGGAAGGGTATTTTAACTAGGGTGGTCAAAGTAAGATTCATGAGAAGGTGAGGTCTGAAAAAAGACTTAAAGAGGTGAAAGCCATGCAGCTTTCTGGGGGGGAAATGTGATCAGGGAGAAGAAATGGGAAGGGCAAAGGCCCTATGGGGAGGGTGCACAAGCTGTGCTCAAGGAACAGCAAGAAGACCAGAGTGAAACGTAAAAGGATGCAAGAAAAACAGCAAGGAAATGGGGCCACATCCTCCAGACCCCATAAACCATGTTAAGGACTTGGGCTTTTACTCTGAGTGAGATGGGGGCCACTGGAGGAGTGCCGAGAAGTGACTTGGGTTTTGAGTGGATCATCTGGCTGCAGTTCTGAGAACCTGCATGTAGCAAGGGTCAGAGTGGAAGCTGAGAGACCAGTTAGGAGACTATAATGGACCAAGGTGTCCTGGACCAAAATGGTTCTATTTTGGTGGAAAGTGGCTGGAAGCTAGACCTATGCTGAATAGCCAGTAGGATTTACAGATGAATTTGGGGTGTGAGAGGAAGAGAGAGTAAAGTCAGAGATGACTCAAAGGATAGGGGAGCCATTAGCTCAGATGGGAAGATTTGAGCAGTGCAGGTTTTGGTAGGAGGATGAGAAGTTCAGTTTTAGACAAGTTACTATCTTTATCTCAAGCAAGCATACAGAAAAATGCACATATCTTAAATGGACAGCCCAAAGAATTTGTACACAAAGAACATACCTGGGTAATCACCACCAAGATCAAAAAACAGAATAGTTTTGCTAACACAGAAGCTTTCATCATATCCCCCCTCATCACCACTCACCCCAAAGGTAGCTGTTATTCTGACATCCATCACCATAGATGAGTTTTGCCTGGTTTTGAACTCCATATAAATGAAATCAAAGAATAAGAACTCTTGTGCCTGGCTTCTTTCATTCAATATTAACTTTGTCAGAAGCATCCACATTGTTAAGTATAGCAATGGTTTGTCTTTTTTATTGTTGTATATTATTCCATTGTTTGAATACACAACAATGTATATATCCACTCATTGTTGATGTATATGAGGTTTGTCTCTAGATTGAGACTATTACTGATACAACTGTTGGGAAGATTCTTGTACTATATACCTTTTCTTGCACATATATATGCATTTCTTTGGGTCCATATCTGTATGTATATATATGCTGCTTCCTCTCACTTGGAACCCAGTCACCATGCTATGGGGAAGCCCAGGAAGCTGCATAAAAAGACTCATGTGAAGAAGAATTAAGTTCCCTAGCCAACAACCCCAGCTGAACTCTCAAGGAACAGCCAGCACCAACCTGCAGGCCATGTGAGTCATCTACAGATCATGCCAAACAAATTCCTAATGTTGTGTATTAATTTAAGTCCCCAGCAGCAATATTTAAGAGTTCGGGGATTCCCTGGTGGTGCAGTGGTTAAGAGTCCGCCTGCCGATGCAGGGGACACGGGTTCGTGCCCCAGTCCGGGAAGATCCCACATGCTGCGGAGCGGCTGGGCCCGTGAGCCATGGCCGCTGAACCTGCACATCCGGAGCCTGTGCTCTGCAACGGGAGAGGCCACAGCAGTGAGAGGGCCGCGTACCGCAAAAAAACAAACAAACAAACAAAAAAGAGTTCGTATCGTTCTACTTGCTCACCAATGGCTATAAAGTGTGTTTGTTTGTTTGTTCATTTTAGCCAACTGATTGATGTGTAGTGGTATCCTGCAATTTTAACTGGTATTTCTCTGATAAATGTTATTGAGCACACTTTCATGCCATTGGTAATGTTAATATCCCTTATTCACAAAGTACTTGTTCAAGTCTTTTGCCAATCTTTTAATTAGATGTTTTTCAGTGGATTAAAGATGACAAAATTTGTTGTAACCATCCCACACACAGTGAGAGATGGAATATACTTCTCTATCTCCCTGAATCTGCACTGGGCCATTCAATATTTTGCTCAATAGGATATAGCGGAAGTGATGCAGTGCCAGTTCTGGGCCTACCCTTGGAAAGGGCTGATGGCTACTATGTCCTCTCTCTTGGAACCCAGCCACCATGCTGTGAGGAAGCTCAATAAGCCATGCAGAAAGACCCATATGGAGGAGAATTAAAGTCTCTGGCAAACAGCGCCCTCTGAATTCCCACGCGACAGCCAGCCCCACTTTGCAAGCCTAGGAGTGATTTATTTTGCAGATGGATCTTCCAGCCCCAATCACTTGATGCTACATGGAGCAGAGACGTGGTGTCTCCACTGAATCCTGCCTGAATTGCAAAATAGTGAGTAAATTAAACATTCCTTTTTAAGCCACTAATATTTTAGGTCATTTGTTATGCAGCAGACAATAAGTAAAATGACGTTCTGTCTTTTCCCATTAATTTTTAGGAAATTGTTAATATGCTGCATATAAATATTATGTTGTATGTATGTTCTGCAAATATCTTCTTCCAGTCTGTGGCTTGCTCTTTCCTTCTCTGAATGATGTCTTTTGATGAACAGAAGTTCTTAATTATAATGAAGTTCAATTTATCAACCTCTTCCTTTATCTCAGTGCTTTCAGTGTTCTATTAAAGGAATCATTCCTTCCCCCAACATTATGAATATATTCTCTTATGTTATCATCAAGAAGTTTGATGGTTTTCCCTTTCATCTTAAAACCTAAACTTCATCTGGAACTGACTTTTCTTATGGAGTGAGACATGGGTTGAGATTCACTTTTTTTCCACATGGATATCAATTTCACCAGCACCAATTATCGAAAAGGCCACTGTTTTCGTGCACTTCAGTATCACCTGTGTCCTAAACCAAGTGATTGCATATGTGATACTCTACTTATGGGCTTTCTCTTCTGTTCCATATGGACAAGTTAAATTTAAGTTTTCTATTAAATCATCAAGCAGAGAGGTCAATTAAGCAGTTAGATATATGACTCTGAATTTCAAGGAAGAGGTACACAATGAAGATATAAATTTGGGGATCACACATGCATAGGTTTCTTGAAAGCCATGAAACTGGATAAAATCACCAAGAAAATATAAGAGGGGAGAGGTGAGGTCCAAGGACTGAGCCCTAGGACTCTCCACCATTAAGAGGCTGGGAAAAAGATAAAGAACCAGCAGAATGGAGAAGGAGGTATACAAAAAACAAAGTGAAGAAAGTTCTTCCAGGAGGACAAAATAATCAACTGTGTCAATGATGCTGGTAAGTCAAGAAAATCAGGACTGAGATTTACCATCAGCTTTATCAATGTGGAGACCATTGGGACAGACCAGAGAAACTGACAAGACACTCCTTGAAAGGAGGAGTGATAGAGGCAGATGCCTTGGAAGAGTTCAGGAAAGAATGGGAAATGGGAGACACAGGTGAATTCAGGTTCCTGGAAAATAACTCAGGCAAGCATCATATTGTTTAAGCTATCTGCCTGTTGGAGGACACGCATGTCTCAAAATGACCTTGATTAGTGAAGGCAGGTGAAATGGCAAGGGGATTAATGCCCTTATTAAAAAAAAAGAGGAGAAAAGGGAGTTATATCTGTGTGTGCACCAAGGAAGGCATGGTGAGGAGGTAACCAGGAGGAGGCCCCTCACTGAGAACCTGACTGTGCTGGCACCATCAGCTTGGATTTGTAGCCTCTAGAACTGGGAGAAATAAATGTTTGTTGTTTAAGCCACCCAGTGTAAGATACGCTGTTGTAGCAGCCTGAACTGCCTGAGACAGCACCTTTATCATTATCTTGGGCACATGGGTCCAAGCGGCCTGTGACCCTCAAATTCACTCCAGTGGCTATCATTCAGGCCCCAGGGAAATGCTTCTCCTGCCTCCTTTCCTTGAAACTAAAGACTACCCATGACCAAACGTGAAGGCTTGAGGTCTGCTGCTATTAGTGTCAGAAAAACACACTGCCTTACAGTGCGAGGAGGACTCACAGAGCAGGAATGTCAGGAGACAACCTAGGTTAAATCCAACTTGCCAGGCTTCCCTGGTAGCGCAGTGCTTAAGAATCTGCCTGCCAATGAAGGGGACATGGGTTCGAGCCCTGGTCCAGGAAGAGCCCACATGCTGGGCCGCAACTAAGCCCATGAGCCACAACTACTGAGCCTGCGCTCTAAAGCCTGCAAGCCACAACTACTGAGCCCACATGCCACAATTACTGAGCTCACATGCCACAACTACTGAAGCCCACGCACCTAGAGGCCATACTCCGCAACAAGAGAAGCCACCACAATGAGAAATACGTGCACCACAACAAAGTGTAGGCGCTGCTCACCACAACTAGAGAAAGCCCACATGCAGCAACAAAGACCCAACACAGCCAAAAATAAATAAAATGCATAAAATTATTTTTTTAAAAAATCCAATTTGCCACATACTTGATCTCTACTATTGCGTAGTAGAACATCAGTGGAAAAACACACACAGCAATGTGGCTGACAGGGTCTTGATGTTCTGGCTGGGTGTCAGGCCTGAGCCTCTGAGGTGGGAGAGCCAAGTTCAGGACATTGGGCGACCAGAGACCTCCTGGCCCCAAATAATATCAATTGGCAAGAGCTCTCCCAGAGATCTCCGTATCAACACTAAGACCCAGCTCCACTCAACGACCAGCGAGCTCCAGTGCTGGACAACCCATGCCAAACAACTAGCAAGTCAGGAACACAACATCACCCATTAGCAGAGAGGCTGCCTAAAATCATAATAAGGTCACAGACATCCCAACACACACCACTGGACACAGTCCTGCCCACCAGAAAGACAAGATCCAGCCTCATCCACCAAGACACAGGCAGCAGTCTCCTCGATCAGGAAGCCTAACCAACCCACTGAACCAACCTTACCCACTGGGGCCAGACACGAAAAACAACAGGAACTATGAACCTGCAACCTGCAAAAGGGAGACCCCGAACACAGTAAGTTAAGAAAAATGAGAAGACAGAGAAATACGCAGCAGATAAAGGAGCAAGGTAAAAACCCACCAGACCAAACAAATGAGAGGAAATATACAGTCTTCCTGAAAAAGAATTCAGAGTAATGATAGTAAAGATGATCCAAAATCTTGGAAATAGAATGGAGACAATACAAAAAACGTTTACCAAGCACCTAGAAGAACTAAAGAGCAAACAAACAATGATGAACAACACAATAAATAAAATTAAAAATTCTTTAGAATGAATCCATAGCAGAATAACTGAAGCAGAAGAATGGATAAGTGACCTGGGAGATAAAATAGTGGAAATAAAAAACTGAGAGCAGAATAAAGAAAAAAGAATGAAAAAAATTGAGGACAGTCTCTGAGACCTCTGGGACAACATTAAATGCACCAACAGTCAAATTATAGGGGTGCCAGAAGAAGAAGAGAAAAAGAAAGGGACTGAGAAAATATTTGAAGAGATTATAGTTGAAACTTCCCTAATATGGGAAAGGAAATAGTTAATCAAGTCCAGGAAGCACAGAGAGTCTCATGCAGGATAAATCCAAGGAGAAGCACGCCAAGATACATATTAATCAAACTATCAAAAATTAAATACAAAGAAAAATTATTAAAATCAGCAAGGGAAAAGCAACAAATAACATAAAAGGGAATCCCCATAAGGTTAACAGCTGATCTTTCAGCAGAAACTCTGCAAGCCAGAAGGGAGTGGCAGGACATATTTAAAGTGATAAAAGGGAAAAACCTACAACCAAGATTACTCTACCCAGCAAGGATCTCATACAGATTTGATGGAGAAATTAAAACTTTTAGAGACAAGAAAAAGCTAAGAGAATTCAGCACCACCAAACCAGCTTTACAACAAATGCTAAAGGAACTTCTCTAGGCAGGAAACACAAGAGAAGGAAAAGACCTACAAAAACAACCCAAAACGATTAAGAAAATGGTAATGAGAACATATATATTGACAATTACCTTAAATGTAAATGGATTAAATGCTCCAACCAAAACACACAAACTGGTTGAATGGATACAAAAACCATATGATAATCTCAATAGATGCAGAAAAAGCTTTCGACAAAATTCAACACCCATTTATGATAAAAACTCTCCAGAAAGTAGGAATAGAGGGAACTTACCTCAACACAATAAAGGCCATATATGAGAAACACACAGCCAACATCATTTTCAATGGTGAAAAAATGAAACCATTTCCTCTAAGATCAGGAACAAGACAAGGTTGCCCACTCTCACCACTCTTATTCAACATAGTTTTGGAAGTTTTAGCCACAGCAATCAGAGAAGAAAAGGAAATAAAAGGAATCCAAATGGGAAAAGAAGTAAAGCTGTCACTGTTTGAAGATGACATGATACTATACATCGAGAATCCTAAAGATGCTAACAGAAAACAACTAGAGCTAATCAATGAAATTGGTAAAGTAGCAGGATACAAAATTAATGCACAGAAATCTCTTGCATTCCTATACACTAATGATGAAAAATCTGAAAGAGAAATTCAGGAAACACTCCCACTCACCATTGCAACAAAAAGAATAAAATACCCAGGAATAAACCTACCTAAGGAGATAAAAGAGACCTGTATGCAGAAAACTATAAGACACTAAAGAAAGAAATTAAGGGTGATACAAACAGATGGAGAGATATACTATGTTCTTGGTTTGGAAAAATCAACATTGTGAAAATTATTATACTACCCAAAGCAATCTACAGATTCAGTGCTATCCCTATCAAACTACCAACAGCATTTTTCACAGAACTAGAACAAAAAATTGCACAATATGTATGGAAACACAAAAGACCCCGAATAGCCAAAGCAATCTTGAGAAAGAAAAATGTAGCTGGAGGAATCAGGTTCCCTGACTTCAGACTGTACTACAAAGCTACAGTAATCAAGACAGTATGGTACTGGCACAAAAACAGAAATATAGATCAATGGAACAGGATAGAAAGCCCAGAGATAAACCCATGCACATATGGTCACCTTCTCTTTGATAAAGGAGGCAAGAATATACAATGGAGAAAAGATAGCCTCTTCAATAAGTGGTGCTGGGAAAACTGGACAGCTACATGTAAAAAAATGAAATTAGAACACTCCTTAACACCATACACAAAAATAAGCTTAAAATGGATTAAAGACCTAAATGTAAGGCCAGACACTATAAAACTCATAGAGAAAAACACAGGAAGAACACTCTCTGACATAAATCACAGCAAGATCCTTTTTGACCCACCTCCTAGAGAAATGGAAATAAAAGCAAAAATAAACAAATGGGACCTAATAAAAGTTAAAACTTTTTGTACAGCAAAGAAACAATAAACAAGACAAAAAGACAACCCTCAGAATGGGAAAATATTTGCAAACAAAGCAACTGACAAAGGATTAATCTCCAAAATATACAAGCAGCTCATGCAGCTCAATATCCAAAAAATAAACAACCCAATCCAAAAATGGGCAGACGACCTAACTAGAAAGTTCTCCAAAGAAGATATACAGATTGCTAACAAACACATGAAAGGATGCTCAACATCACTAATCATTAGAGAAATGCAAATCAAAACTACAATGAGGTATCACCTCACAACAGCCATCATCAAAAAATCTACAAACAATAAATACTGGAGAGGGTGTGGAGAAAAGGGAACCCTCTTTTATTGTCAGTGGGAATGTAAATTGATTCAGCCACCATGGAGAACAGTATGGAGGTTCCTTAAAAACCTAAAAATAGAACTACCCTATGACCCAGCAATCCCACTACTGGGCATATAACCTGAAAAAAACATAATTCAAAGAGAGTCATGTACCACAATGTTCATTGAAGCACAATGTTCATTGCAGCCAGGACATGGAAGCAACTTAAATGTCCATCGACAGATGAATGGATAAAGAAGATGTGGCACATATATACCACGGAATATTACTCAGCCATAAAAAGAATCGAAATTGAGTTATTTGTAGTGAGGTGGATGGACCTAGAGTCTGTCATTCAGAGTGAAGTAAGTCAGAAAGAGAAAAACAAATACCGTATGCTAACACACACACACACACACACACACACACACACACATATATAATCTAAGAAAAAAAGGTTCTGAAAAACCTAGGGGCAGGACAGGAATAAAGACGCAGACATAGAGAATGGACTTGAGGACATGGGGAGGGGGAATGTAAGCTGGGATGAAGTGAGTGAGAGAGTGGCATTGACATATATACACTACCAAATGTAAAATAGATAGCTAGTGGGAAGTAGCTGCATAGCACAGGGAGATCAGCTCGGTGCTTTGTGACCACCTAAGGGGGTGGGATGGGGAGGGTAGGAGGGAGACGGCAGAGGGAGGGGATATGGGGATATACGTATACGTATAGCTGACTCACTTTGATATAGAGCAGCAACTAACACAATAATGTAAAGCAATTATACTCCAATAAAGATGTTTTTTTTAAAAAAAGAAGGGGAAATGGGTGTTTAGAGATAGTGAGTTTTGTTTTAAATGTCGTAAAAAGAAGTTTTTCTGTCAATGAGGGGCAGAGAAATGGGTTGCTAACTGAGAGTTGGGTCAAGAGTGAGGATTTTTTTGTTTGTGATTGCTCTTAAATATGAGATAAATAACAGCAAGATGGTATGGTGGAAGGGAAATTAATGTGCAGGAAAGATAATTTGCCATTACACATCGGTATCAATTACTTTTGGAAGTTAGCATCTCTTTGCTTGTGTGGCCTTATGGAACCAGTGAGATCAGAAAACAGGTCAGGAAGTTTTTGGAGGATCATAGGGAACAAGCTTAGGTGGGGCATTAAACTCAGAGACTTTGCACAATGAGGGAAGGCAGACATCCTGGGGTCCTGCCAGATGAAGGACAGGAAAACGATGGTCCTGAAAGTCTGGAAAGACAAACTTTACCCAGATCACAAATGTTTCTAGGCCGTGTCCTAATTCCAATCTCCTCTAAGTATCTAGAAATGATTCATTTAAATTTCTTATGATGTTATTGAAGACTCACTCCTCTTTCTTCTCTTTCCTTTTATAGCTTCATGTGAACCAGTACCCATCACTTCATATACCAACAGAATTCAAAGAGACAAACACCCAGTACCTTCTCATGGATCCTCCCCATCTCAGTTTTCAAACTCATCACCAATTCACCATCCTTTAAGTAATAAGTAGTGTGATACTTGGAAAGACCACGAGCACCAAAGTCTGGGTTCTGGTCTGGTCCTACCACTTGTGACTTTGACCAAATTAGCGGACCTCCCTGGGTTTCAGTATCCTTAAGTGAAAATCAGACACTGCCTCTAGGGTCCATTTCTGTCTTCTGGTTCTATTTTCCTCTCCTTCATAATTATATTCTATTTGCCTTCACTGACATTTTATCTAAAGCATCCAATCAAAATGATTGTTAAACACATGTACTTAGTCCTCTGCTAAGAGCTGAGTTACAGTAAGCAAAGATAAATTATAGGATAGTGGGAGGATTTCAGTAAGAATAAAAAACAGTAGAAATGCTAGGATGAGGGAATTACAGAGTTTTCTGGGAGCACTTTGGGTTAGCATAAGGAATTGAACAGCAGATGAAGAGTGAGTGAGTGGGATTATTCTGAATCAGGTTTTAACTTAGTTGCATACTTTTACATCTTTGCCCCAGATATCTCTACCTCTAGTTCCTTTTGTATTGACCACTGTCAATACCGAAACCTTTCTGCACAGAACATTCTCTAATTCCTAAGTCTTTCAGTGGGAGATAAAGTTTCTAAGCAACACAAACCTATTGATGGGGAGAGAAATGGGGGGATGGACAAAATAGGTGAAAGGGATTAAGAGGCACACACTTTCAGTTATAAAATAAATAAGTCATGGGGATGTAAAATATAGAACAGGGAATATAGTCAATAATATTGTGATAACTTTAAATGGTGACAGATGGTAACTAGACATCGGGTGATCACCTCATAATGTATATAAATGTTGAATCACTATATTGTATACCTGAAACTAATATAACATTGTGTGTCAACTGCACTTCAATTAAAAAAAAAAGAAAATCATAAAAAAAAACCTAAGGGTCCCCTCAGTAAGCATCTGTGTGGTTTTCAGTGCTCCCTGCCTGGGGTTCCAGAGTCAAGAACAAGAAACAAACGGCCAGTAGTCTATGAGCAGATCACAGTATGTGCTGTGTTAGCCAACTCAAGTTGAATTTTTTTTTGGAATGTATTTTTTAACATCTTTATTGGAGTATAATTGCTTTACAATGGTGTGTTAGCTTCTGCTGTATAACAAAGTGAATCAGCTACACATATAGATATATCCCCATATCTCCTCCCTCTTGTGTCTCCCTCCCACCCTCCCTATCCCACCCCTTTAGGTGGACACAAAGCACCAAGCTGATCTTCCTATTCTACGCAGCTGCTTCCCATTAGCTATCTATTTTACATTTGGTAGTGTATATATGTCCATGCCACTTTCTCACTTTGTCACAGCTTACACTTCCCCCTCCCCATGTCCTCAAGTCCATTCTCTATGTCTGTGTCTTTATTCCTGTCCAGCCCCTATGTTCTTCAAAAACATTTTTTTTTTTTTTTTTTTTTTTTTTTTTTGCGGTATGCGGGCCTCTCACTGTTGTGGCCTCTCCCGTTGCAGAGCACAGGCTCCGGATGCGCAGGCCCAGCGGCCATGGCTCACGGGCCCAGCCGCTCCGCGGCATATGGGATCCTCCCAGACCGGGGCACGAACCCGTATCCCCTGCATCGGCAGGCGGACTCTCAACCACTGCGCCACCAGGGAGGCCCAAAAACATTTTTTTTAGATTCCATATATATGTTAGCATATGGCATTTGTTTTTCTCTTTCTGACTTACTTCACTCCGTATGACAGTCTCTAGGTCCATCCACCTCACTACAAATAATTCAATTTTGTTTCTTTTTATGGCTGAGTAATATTCCACTGTATATATGTGCCACATCTTCTTTATCCATTCCTCTGTTGATGGACACTTAGGTTGCTTCAATGTCCTGGCTATTGTAAATAAAAGGAAACCATAAACAAGATGAAAAGATAACCCTCAGAATGGGAGAAAATAATTGCAAACAAAGCAACTGACAAAGGATTAATCTCCAAAATATACAAGCAGCTCATGCAGCTCAATATCAAAAAATTAAACAACCCAATCCAAAAATGGGCAGAAGACTTAAACAGACATTTCTCCAAAGAAGATATACAGATTGCCAATAAACACATGAAAGGATGCTCAACATCACTAATCATTAGAGAAATGAAAATCAAAACGACAATGAGGTATCACCTCACACCAGTCAGAATGGCCATCATCAAAAAATCTACAAACAATAAATGCTGGAGAGGGTGTGGAGAAAAGGGACCCCTCTTGCACTGTTGGTGGGAATGTAAATTGATACAGCCACTATGGAGAACAGTATGGAGGTTCCTTAAAAAACAAAATAGAACTACCATATGACCCCGCAATCCCACTACTGGGCATATACCCTGAGAAAACCATAATTCAAAAAGAGTCATAATTCAAAAAGTTGAATTATTAAAACATATTGGTTAGACTTCTCCTGAAAACAGCTGCTTAGAGGACAAAAGGAAGGATCCCAGTCTGCCCTTTCAGAAAGGCAATGGGAATGTAAATTTGTGTAGCCACCATGGAAAACACTATGGTGGTTCCTCAAAAACTTAAACACAGAACTACCATATGATCCATCAATTCTCTTCTAGGTGCTTATCTGATGGAAATGACATCACTAAGTTATAAAGGTATCTGGAGAGTTCCCAAGATGGTGGACTAGGAAGACCCTGAGCTCACCTCTTGTTGTGGGCACACCAAAATCACAACTATGTACAGAACACCTATTTATGAAAAAGACTGGAACCTACCAGAAAAGATCTTCTACAACTAAAGATACAAAGAACGAACCACATGAGATGGGTAGGAGGGGCAGAGTCATGGTACAGCCAAGACCCATACTCCTAGTCATCAACCCACAAAGAAGAATAATTACAATTGCAGAGGTCCTCCGCAAGGAGCAAGGGGTCTGAGCACCACATTGGACTCCCCAGCCCGGGGATCCTGTGCCAGGAAGATGAGCCCCCAGAACATTTGGCTTTGAAAGTCAGCAAGTCTTACTTTCAGGAGTCCCAAGGGTTGTGAGAAATAGAGACTCTACTCTTAAGAGGTTCACACAACATCTCACATGCTCTGGGACCCAGGGCAGAAGCAGTAATTTGAAAGGAGCCTGGGTCAAACCTACCTGCTGATCTTGGAGAGTCTCCCAGGGAAATAGGAGGCAACTGGAGCTCACACTAGGGACAAAAACACTGGCAGCAGCCAATTCTGGGAGCTCATTCTACCACGTGGACACTGGTGCTGGCAAGGGCCATTTTGAAATCCTCCCTCTCGCTTATTAGCCTCAAGACACAGCTCCGCCCCCACCCACCATCCTGAAGGCACCAGTACTGGGAGGCCTCAGGCCAAGCAACTTAACTGGGCAGCCCTACCCACCATCCAGACAGGCTGCCTTACGACTCCCTGAGTTCACAGCCACCCCTGGTGTGTCTCACACACCAGTGTGTAGGCACTAGACAGGTACCCCCAGGGCCCTGCAGCCAGAGAACCGGAAACCAGCTCCACCCACCAGTAGGCAGGCACCAACCCTAGAGTTCCCTGGGCCCCATCCCTGCACACCAGTGAGCCAGCTCTAGCCTCAGAAACAGCCTCACCCACAAGTGGGCAGAAACCAGCCCCAGGAAAACTGCAGCCCCACAGTCTGCATTGACAGGTCCCAGCCCACACACCAGCAGGCCAGAACCAGACATGAAACAGACTGGGCCCTGGCTTGGCATACCAGCAGACCAACATTAGCTCTGAGACACCCTGGGACCCTCAGCCAGCCACCCTGGGATCCAGTCCACCCACCAGGGGTCTAACACCAGCACTGGGAACCCTGGACCCTGCAGCCAGACCCACCAATGGGCCAGCAGTAGCCTCAGGATCTGGCTTCACCCACTGGTAGGTGGGTACCAGCTCCAGGATCTCCTGGACCCCAACCAGCCAGCACTAGACCCAGGGACCCCCAGGATTCCATAGCCAGGCACCTTGTAAACCAGCCCCACCAACCAGCAGCCAACAGCCTCTGCACAAGGCAAGGCCAGGCAACCAACCAGATCTGGGGCCAGCCACACCTACCAGACTGCCCACATAGTCAGCCTGCCACAACAGAAGGACCCACACAGACCACTTATGTGACACCCCTAGAGCATATAGCTCTGGAAACCAGAGGGGAGTGTGTTGTCAGGATACATAGGACATATCCTACAAAAGGCCACTTCTCCAAGGTTAGGAAATGAAACTAACCTACCAGATACACAAAAATAAAAATAGCAAATTAGGCAAAATGAGGAGACAGAGGAACATGTTCTAAAAGAAGGAACAAGATAAAACCTCAGGGCTTCCCTGGTGGCGCAGTGGTTGAGTCCACCTGCCAATGCAGGGGATACAGGTTCGTGCCCCGGTCTGGGAAGATCCCACATGCCGTGGAGTGGCTGGGCCTGTGAGCCATGGCCACTGAGCCTGCGCATCCAGAGCCCGTGCTCTGCAATGGGAGAGGCCACAACAGTGAGAGGCCCAAGTACCACAAAAAAAAAAAAAAAGATAAAACCTCAGAAGAAGAACTAAGTGAAGTAGAGATAGGCAACCTACCCAAAAAAGAGTTCAGGTAATGATTGTAAAGATGACCAAAGAACTCAGGAGAAAGAACAGTGAGCAGAACGAGAAGTGAGAAGTTTTTAACAAAGAGTTAGAAAATATAATGAACAACCAAACAGAGATGAAGAACACAATAACTGAAATGAAAAATACACTAGAAATAATCAACAGTAAACTAAATGATAGAGAGGAACAGATCAGTGAGATGGAAGATAGAATAGTGGAAATCACTGAAGCTGAACAGAAAAAAGAAAAAAGAATAAAAAGAAATCAGGACAGTTTAAGAGATCTCTGTGATAACAACAGCTAAACTAACATTTGCCTTATAATGGTCCCAAAAGGAGAAAAGAGAAAGGGGCAGAGAACAGAGGAGACAAAATAGCTAAAAATCCTCTAATCTGAGAAAGGAAACAGACATCCAAGTACATTTAGCACAGAGAGCCCCAAACAGGATTAACCCAAAGAGGAATACACAAAGACACATTGTAGTTAAAATGGATAAAAGTAAAGATAAAGACAGAATATTAAAAGAAGCAAGGGGAAAAAAACAAGTTATACAAAGAGAGCTCCCATACAGCTATGATCTGATTTTTTCAGCAGAAACTCTTCAGGCCAGAAGGGAGTGATACAATATATTTAAAGTGATGAAAAGGAAAAAAATTACAACCAACAATATTCTACCTGGCAAGCCGCTCATTCAGATTTGATGGGAAGATCAAAAGCTTTACAGAAAAGCAAAAGCTAAAAGAGTTTAGCACCACCAAACCAGCTTTATAAGGAACATTAAAGGGATTTCTCTAAGTGAAACAGAAAAGGCCATAACTGGAAACATGAAAATTACAAAAGGAAAATGCTGATCCATAATGGCAAATATACAGTAAAGGTACAAAATCAACCATGTGCAAAGCCAGTAGGAAGGTTAAAAGACAAAAGCAGTAAAATTATCTATGTCCACAATGAGCGGTTAAAGGATACACAAACAAAAAGATGTTAAATATGCTGTCAAAAACAGAAACTGTGGCAGGAGGGGAGTAAAACTGCAGGGTTGTTAAAATGTGTTTGAAATTAAGAAATCAGCAACTAAAAATAATGATACATATATCTATATCTATATATCTATATAGATAGATAGATAGAATGCTATATACAAACTTCATGGCAACCACAAACCAAAAACCTATAGTAGATACACACACAGAAAAGAGAAAGGAATCCAAACATAACACTAAAGATAGTCATTGAATCACAAGGGATGAGAACAAAAGAAGAAAGAAGAAAGGAACAAAAAGAACTACAAAAACATCACCAAAACAATTAACAAAGTGGCAATAAGTACATACCTATCAATAATTACTTTAAATGTAATGGGATTAAATGTTCCAGTCAAAAGACATAGGGTAGCTGAATGGATACAAAAACAAGATCCATATATATGCTGTCTACAAGAGACTCACTTCAGATCTAAAGACACACACAAACTGAAAGTGAGGGAATGGGAAAAGGTATTCCATGCAAATGGAAATCAAAAGAAAGCGAGAGAAAATATAGACTTTAAAACACACTGTTATGAGAGACAAAGGACATTACATAATGATCAAGGGATAAAACCAAGAAGAAGATATAACCACTGTAAATACATATGACCCAACATAGGAGCAACTAAATACATAAAGCAAATAATAACAGACATAAAAGGAGAAATTGACAGTAATACAATAATAGTCGGGAACTTTAACACCCCACTTACATCAATGGATAGATCATTCAGACAGCAAATCAATAAGGAAACACTGGCCTTAAAAGACACATTAGAACATAAGGACTTAATTACATATAAAGAACATTCTATCCCAAAGCAGCAGAATACACATTCTTTTCAAGTACACATGGAACATTCTACAGGGTTGATCACATGCTGGGCCACAAAAAAAAAAGCCTCAGTAAATTTAAGAAAATTGAAATCATATCAAGCATATTTTCCAACCACAATGCTATGAGACTAGAAATCAAAATGAAAAAAACTGCAAAAAAATATATATCACATCAAGACTAAACAATCTGTTACTAAATAACTGAATGGATCACTGAAGAATTCAAAGAAATAAAAAAATACCTGGAGATGAATGAAAATGAAAAAACAACAATTCAAAATTTAAGGGACACAGCAAAAGTAGTTCTAAGAGGGAAAATAGTGGCACAAGCTTACCTCAGGAAACAAGAAAAATCTCAAATAAATGACTTAACCCTATACCTAAAGGAACCAGGGAAAAAAAGAAAAAACAAAACTCAAGATTAGTAGATGGAAAGAAATAAGAAAGATCAGAGCTGAAATAAATGAAATAGAGACTAAGAAGCAATAGAAAGATCAATGAAACTAAGAGCTGGTTGTTTGAAAAGACAGACAAAATTGGTAAACCTATAGCCAGACTCATCAAGAAAAAAAGAGGGCCCAAATCAATAAAACCAGAAATGAAAAAGAAGTTACAAACAATACCACAAAATACAAAGGATCTTAAAACATTACTATAAACAACAATATGCCAATAAAATGGACAACCTAGAAGAAGTGGACAAATTCTTAGAAATGTATATTCTCCAAAGACTTAATCAGGGAGAATTAGAAAATATGAACAAAGCAATTACCAGTAATAAAATTGAATCAGCAATTTAAAAAAAAAAAACCTCCAAGCAAACAAAAATCCAAAACCAGATAGCTTCACAGGTGAATTCTACCAAACATTTAGAGAAGAGTTAACACCTATCCTTCTCAAAAAATTCCAAAAATATTGCAGAGGAGGGAGTGCTTCCCAACTCATTCTATGAGGCTGGCATCACCCTGATACCAAAACCAGACAAAGATATCACAAAAAAAGAAAATTACAGTCCAATATCACTGATGAACAGAGATGCAAAAATACTCAACAAAATATTAGCAAATCTTATCCAACAATATATTAAAAGGATCATATACCATGATCAAGTGGGATTTATCCCAGGGATGCAAGGGTGGTTCAATATCCATAAATTAATCAATATGATACATCATATAAACAAACTGAATAAAAACCATATGATTATTTCAATAGATGCAGAAAATCTTTTAATAAAATTCAACATCCACTTATGATAAAAACTCTCCATGAAGTGGGTGTAGAGGGAACATACCTCAACATAATAAAGGCCATTTATGATAAGCCCACAGCTAACCTCATGCTCAATGGTGAAAAGCTGAAAGCATTTCCCCTAAGACCAGGAACAAGACAAGGATGCTCAGTTTCTCCACGTTTATTCAATGTAGTATTGAAGTCCTAGCTACAGCAATTAGACAAGAAAAAGAAATAAAAGGAATCCAAATTGGAAAAGAAGAAGTAAAACTGTCACTGAAGATGACATGATACTATACATAGAAAATCCTAAAGATGTTACCAGAAAACTACTAAAGCTTATCAGTGAATTTGGTAAAGCTGCAGGATACAAAATTAATATACAGAAATCTGTTGCATTTCTATACACTAACAATGAACTATCAGAAAGAGAAATTAAGGGAATAGTCCCTTTTACAATCACATTAAAAAGAATAAAATACCTAAGAAAAAACCTAAGGAGGTAAAAGACCTATTACTCAGAAAACTGTAAGATGCTGATGAAAGAAACTCAAGACAACACAAACAGATGGAAAGCTTACCATGTTCATGGATTGGAATAATTAATACTGATAAAATAACTGTACTACCCAAGGTGATCTACAGATTCAATGAAATCCCTGTCAAAATGACAATGGCATTTTTCACAGAACTAGAACAAATAATTTTAAAATTTGTATGGAAACACAAAAGACCCCAAATAAACAAAAGAGTCTTGTAAAAGAAGAACAGAGCTGGAGATATAATGCTCTCTGACTTCAGACTACACTACAAAGCTATGGTAATCAAAACAGCATGATACTAGCACAAAAACAGACACATAGAACAACAGAATAAAATAGAGAAACCAGAAATGAATCCACACACTTATGGTCAATTAATCTATGACAAAGGAGGCAAGAATATGCAATGGAGCAAAGACAGTCTCTTCAATAAGTGGTGCTGGGAAAACTGGACAGCTACATCTAAAACAATGAAATTAGAATATTTCCTCACACCATATATAAAAATACACTCAAAATGGATTAAAGACCAGAAACCATAAAACTCCTAGAAGAAAACATAGGCAGAACAGTCTCTGACATAAATCATAGCAATATTTTAGGGGGAATCTGTCTCCTAAGGTAAAGGAAACAAAAGCAAACATAAGTAAATGAGACCTAATTAAACGTAAAAATTTTTGCACAGCAAAGGAAAACATCAACCTATCAAAATGATAAGACAACCTACTGAATTGGAAAAAACATTTGCAAATTATAAGATTGATATAGGTTAATATCCAAAGTATATAAACAGTTCATACAACTCAATATCAAAAAACAAATAACTTGATTAAAAAATGGGTAAAAGACCTGAATAGACATTTTCTCAGAGAAAACATACAGATAGCCAATAGGCACATGAAAAAATGCTCAAATTGCTAATCATCAGAAAAATGAAAATCAAAACCACAATGAAATATCACCTCACACCTGTCAGAATGGCTGTCATCAAAAAGACCATAAATAATAAATGTTGGTGAGGATGTGGAGAAAAGGGAACCCTTGTACACTGTTGGTGGCAATGTAAGTTGGTGCAGCCACTGTGGAAAACAGTATGAAAGTTCCTCAAAAAACTAAAAATAGAACTACCATATGAACTAGGAATTCCACTCCTGGGTATATATCCAAAGAAAAGGAAATCATTAATTCAAAAAGATATGTGCACCCCAATGTTCACAGCAGCATTATTTACAATTGCCAAGACATGAAAGCAACCTGAGTGTCCATAATGAATGGATATACATATACACATACACACACACACACACACACACACACACACAATGGAACACTACTCAGCCATAAAAAGGAATGAAATTTTGCCATTTGCAACAGCATGGATGGACTTGAAGGGTATTATGCTTAGTGAAATAAGTTAGAGAAAGACAAATACTCTATGTTATCACTTCTATGGAACCTAAAGAATAAAACAAATGAATGAATATAACAAAAAATAAGCAGACTCACAGATATAAAGAATGAACTAGTGGTTACTAGTGAGGAAAGTGAAGGGGGGAGGGGCAATTTAGGAGTAGGGGATTAAGAGGTACAAACTACTATGTATGAAATAAGTGAGCTACAAGGATATATTGTACAACACAGGGACCATAGCCAATATTTTATAACTATAAGTGGAGTACAGTCTATAAATGTTTTGAATCACTATGTTGTACACCTGAGACTAATATTGTAAATAACTATACCTCAATATTAAAAATGCTTAAAAATAATAAATAAATAAATAAAATGGGTGGGGGAGAAAAGATATCTGCACGTCCATGTTCACTGCAGCATTATTTACAATAGCCAAGATATGGAAACAGCTAAGTGTCCATCAATGGATGAATGGATAAAGAAGTTGTGGTATATAGGTACAATTGAATATTATTCAGCCATAAAAAAGGAATTCCTGCCATTTGTGACAACACGGATGAACCTTGAGGCATTACGCTCAATGAAATATGTCAACAGAAAAAAAGACAAATACTATACAATCTCTCTCATACTTGGAATATTAAAACAAAACAACAACAACAACCACAAAATAACCTAACTCATAGATATAGAGAACAGATTGGTGGTTGCCAGAGAAGAGGGGTGAGGAATGGACAAAATGGGTAAAGGTGGTCAAAAGATTCAAACTTAAACAACAAAAAAAAGGTGAGTCAAAATGCAAGTTCAAAGCATGTTAAACTCAGAAGGGAACCTGGACTACAAAGTATGATGTTGAATAAACAAGTAAGAAACCCTGATCTGGAAACCTACAGGTGGTAATTAGTCCGTGTTTTACAGGCGGGGCTAACTTGAACTTCACTGGAAACTGCTCTGCACTAGAATCAGAAGAACCACATTTAGTTACTAATTCATTCATACCTTCAATTTATCATTTTTTCAGTCAAGAAATATTTATGATACTGCAGAATGGAATTTCCTCCACCCTCCTCGGTCCTCCCTCTCTAAGCCTTGAGTATTCAAGGAGCTCGAGCTCCTGCATTTTCCATTAAACATCCTAATAGGAGTTCTTTACCTTTTTTTATACAGAAAATAGCAAACATTACAAAAATAGAATCATATAATAAACCTCCATATACTCATCACCTACTTTCAACAATTATCAATTCGTGGACAATGTCTTTTAATCTATACTTCACCTATTCCCCACCCCATGCCCTGGATTATTTTGTGGCAAATCTCTGACATCAGATAATTAACTCAGAAAATAGTATGCACCTCCAAAAATATAGATTAAAAAAAAAATAGGGCTTCCCTGGTGGCGCAGTGGTTGAGAGTCCACCTGGCAATGCAGGGGACACGGGTTCGTGCCCCAGTCCGGGAAGATCCCACATGCCGCGGAGCGGCTGGGCCCGTGAGCCATGGCCGCTGAGCCTGCGTGTCCGGAGCCTGTGCTCCACCACGGGAGAGGCCACAACAGTGAGAGGCCCGCGTACCGCAAAAAAAGAGAAAAAAGAAAAAAATATATATATATATATATATATAACTACGCTATTATCGTGCCTAAAGAACTGAACTGTAATTCTTTTAATTGTATCAGATATTCAGTCAGTATTTAGATATTCCTGATTGTCTCACTATTTTTTTTAAATGTGTAACATTTTCTTCCCCTGCTTTTTTATCATTTACTGTTACATCATGCAAATCATCCCATAGTTATGATACAGAGATATTTAAGCAAGGCTTTTCTTTTTTATTAATTTTATTTATTTGTTTGTTTGTTTGTTTGTTTATTCATTTTTGGCTGAGTTGGGTCTTCCTTGTTGCACGCGGGCTTTCTCTAGTTGTGGTGAGTAGGGTCTACTCTTCATCGTGGCGCGCAGGCTTCTCACTGAGGTGGCTTCTCTTGTTGTGGAGCATGGGCTCTAGGCGTGCGGGCTTCAGTAGTTGTGGCATACAGGCTCAGTAGTTGTGGCTTGCAGGCTCTAGAGCACAGGCTCAGTAGTTGTGGCACACGGGCTTAGCTGCTCCGTGGCACGTGGGATCTTCCCAGACAAGGGCTCGAACCCATGTCCCCTGCACTGGCAGGCAGATTCTTAACCACTGAGCCACAGAGGCTTTTCCTCGTGAAAAGAAAACTGTATCAGCAAGATAGGGATTTACTTGTCCTGTAGATGCTCCACTCAAAAGAACCTGAGAGACCCAAATACTTCCCACACGAAGCATTGAGGAGCCATCCCAGAATGGTGTCATCAGTGATGTATATACTTCCTATTCTTGACCTGGATGGGCAGGGCAGAGGGGCAGAAAAGAGAAGAGGAGGGAGCACAGAGAGAAAGAAGTACTCACGTGGAGCTAAAAGTTGACCAGCTGGGAAGGGAAAAGGAAGAGTCATCATTCTCTGGCCACCATTTTGTATTTGTGATTATCTAGTAGTAATTTCACTTCCTTTCTGTTAATGGATTACACATTCAGGCCCCTTAAGATGTTGTTGGCCATAGTGGGCTGATATTTACTTAGGCATCTCTGGCATTGGCTAACCGTGACCTTGGGAAAATACTTTTATTTCTCTGGGTCTCAACTGTACCATCTACACATTCTGAGTCTTTTCAAATGCTAACATTCTATGCTTTCTTTCAAAAAAATTGAAACAAAAAAATTGAAATCGCCATAATTGTTGGTGATATTTATAAAATAAAAAAAATCAGGGCTTCACTCCGCAGGGGGAACTTCGCTCTTTGAAACCAACAGCAGTAGATTTAAGTTAAATACAGAGCAGACTGTTAACAATCTAGCTATTATCACGTTGGAATAGACTGAAAGAGCCACAAGGATTGTTCGCTTCTAAGAATGCTTTATGTGAGGCCAGTCTGGAAACTCTTAGAGAACAGCTTTATACATACAAGCTTTAAAAATGTATTCAGTAGATCATGTTCGGCATTTGCACAGGATCTTAAAGACAACTGCAAAATACTTAATGGGTAGAGGAGATAATAAATTACTCTTTAGTCAACAGAACTAAAGCCAGTGTCAGCTGAGAGAGGAAATTTCAGTTTGATTGTGGGGTTGGGTTTTTTTTATTACTGAACTATAAATTTTTATTGCTAAATTATAAAGAAAACTTGGGAAATATAGCTTAGGAAAATAATATCAGGTGATTATAATACCAGTGATGACCACTGATGACATTCTTATAGCTTTAGTAATATCTATGGTCTTTATAATTTAAAATTTTGACTCATATCATGTTATTTCTCACATTTAACAATATTATGAATTATTTTCTTCATCATTAAATAATCACCCAAGATACTGAGAATGGCTAGATAATTTCCTATTGTATGAAGATACTCTGATTGAGCATTTCCCTATCATTGGGCATTTGGTATGTTTTCAATTTATGTTTTTTGTTATTATGACCAATGCTTTTGCAAATATTCTGGTAGCTGAATTTTAGAGAATACTCTGGAAATAAAATCCTAGAAATGGAATCGTTAGATCACACTTCATACAAAATTTTATTTTGATCTGTATTTACACACTGCCCTCTGAACACTGGTACCATAATCCATTCCAAGCATCCGTACATGGGTGTGCCCTCTCCCCTACCACTGTCAATACTCATTAACTTTAAAGTAATTGAAATCTGATGGGCAGCAAATACATTTTACTTTACATTTTAAATAAAAAAAGAGTCATTCCTGTGGCTTAGTTACTTCAAGCCATATTTTACTCAAATCCATCAAAGTGCTTCCTTCCTTTCTCTAGCTTTGAACTTCCTCTGCAGATCCTAATTACCCACCTTCACTCCTTCAAAAGCTTTACTGAAGAGTTTTCAATACAGTAATGGATCTCTGCCAACCAAGTCATTGATCACTAAACTTCATCTCTTCCTTAAAATTGCTGGATTTGTGATTTGCTGAAACTGTCTACTCTCTGTTTAGACTAAGATAGTAACACATGTTATTTTGATTAAGATTTGGGGGTCCAGGGCCTCCCTGGTGGCGCAAGTGGTTGAGAGTCCGCCTGCCGATGCAGGGGATACGGGTTCGTGCCCCGGTCTGGGAGGATCCCATATGCCGCGGAGCGGCTGGGCCCGTGAGCCATGGCCGCTGAGCCTGCGCGTCCGGAGCCTGCGCGTCCGGAGCCTGTGCTCCACAACGGGGGAGGCCACAACAGTGAGAGGTCCGCATACCGCAAAAAAAAAAAAAAAAAAAAAAAAAAAGATTTGGGGGTCCTGAAGTCATGTTCCGTTTTGTTTTTACAAATGTTTCTTTATGATATTACTTCTAAATAACTATTATATTTTTTCTTCATCCCTAGTCCCCTCTCTATTCTTAGAATCTACACTTATCATCATGGAATAGTCCATCCTCCACAGTTACAGACCTCCTACAAGTCTTTTTCATGGCACTCTGGGGAAATGCCTTAAACCCTGATCACTTTCATTTTAATGCCTGGAAAATAAAAAGCCACATGATGCTCCATGTGGTCTCTAGCCCTTCTCTCTCAGTGGCAAACCTCATCCTGGGGACATACAACTGCCTACTTGAACACCCAGAACACAGAAGCACTGCTCTGGGAGGTAGATGCGAGTCCTAGCTTTGGTTGTGTGATGTTACTCACTATTCCTCTGGGCCTCAGTTTTTCTCATTGGAAAATGAGGGAATTGGGTTATATGCCCTATAAGACCCCTTTCATCTCTATGTTCTTCTCCAAAAGTCCCTAAGTTCCCAATGAAAAGGGAATTTCTAGACATCAGTAATTAAGAAATGTCACTGCACGGCAATTCAGCTCAATCAAGAAAAACACAAAGCCCTCCTCCAGACTGCCCATAATATTTACAACCCTATATATTGTGGTACTTAATGATATTTGATTAACATCTTTTTCTCCCCAAGTAGCCAGCTCAATTACCTTCAGGGGCCAAAGTGGTAATATAAATGAGTGAACCATGCTGGCTTTCATTCTTTCAAAATTGGCACATGCTTTATACTTAGATACAGGAATGGTCTTCACTTTCACAAAGAATTATGCTTTCTCCCATTTTCCAGATACATTTAACACAATTGGTCTATCTTTTGTTTCTCTCTCTTTTTTATACAGTTATGCACGAGAAAAACAGTATCACTCAACAATTAGAAAACAAAAGTACAAAAACAATGATAAATGGTGACTGCCCCACCTCAGCCTTAGTGTCAGGTGAAATACAGAAAGTGGTGGGGCGTGCAGTGAATTTGACAGGAGTCACCTAACCACTAGGGGAGAGAACACTCAGCCCTCACTGACTCTGGCCTCACTGGCATGCAGGCCTATTCTTATAAGATCTTCTGGTTTTTTGAGTAACAGGAACTTCACATTTTCAGATAGAAACTCCTGATATTTTTCCTGCTAGCTCTGGTTGATTACAGTACTATGCAAGCCAGATAAAATATGTCATATGTCTTTGTACAGTCAGTTTAGACTTACCCTGTTGAAAAAAAATTAGAGAGAACCATCTGATGAGACAAAGTTGTCATTTTAGGATCAAAAAGTGAGAGTGAATTGGGGCAGAAAGGGAGAAGCATGAAGAAAACCAACCTCTAAAGTTTGAAATTAAAGATCCCAAAGCATAAGTGGGTCATGAGGCAACTCACCCACTGAAGAGAACCTCTTCCTTCTAAATAACAATAGACAACAATGACAAGAACTAAGATATACCAAGAACTATATTCCAGATACTGTGCTAAGTCTTTACATGGTTAATTTCACCTGAACCTCAAATTCAAACAGTTTCAAGTACATGACCCAGGACTCAAACCCAAGACCATGCTCTTAACTTCTATGCTCTACCCCATGAAGCCCCCAGCCAGAGGAAGGGAGCAATGTGGGATAACTTGTGGGTCTGTAGGAGCCCCGCTGAAGAGCTACGGATCTCAAACAGCCCTTGAAGGTAGCCTCCTTTCTCCGGTAAAGTTCATTTTAGCAGAGAAAATGGCCCCTAAGTTTAGTTTTGCAAGCTTCAATGAGGCAATTCAGTCCACATAAAAATAAAAAACAAATGAACAATAAGAATATAAACCTGTCTGGGCTTCCCTGGTGGCGCAGTGGTTGAGAGTCCGCCTGCCGATGCAGGGAACGCAGGTTCGTGCCCCGGTCCGGGAGGATCCCACATGCCGCGGAGTGGCTGGGCCCGTGAGCCATGGCTGCTGAGCCTGCGTGTCCGGAGCCTGTGCTCCGCAACGGGAGAGGCCACAGCAATGAGAGGCCCGCATACCGCAAAAAAAAAAAAAAAAAAAAAAGAATATAAACCTGTCTGAAAAAATAGGTTCCCCCATTCTAAATCAGTCAGTCTTCATCCAGAGCAGAGGGGAAGAAGAAGAGTGCCCTGCTTGTTGCCAAAGGAGAGGAGCCAGTCAGCTGGCTGTTGTTAAAGTAATTAAAAAAGGAGGCCATTAGACTGAAGGGGCTCCAGTGCCATGATGGTCCATATAAGCAAACCAAAACCCAATCCTGTAAATGCCTCAAGGTTATGACATAGAAACTTAAGGATAACCAATCCCAATCAGTCAACTAGGCTTTAAGCTACAGCCAATCAAATAATTTCCTTTCTTTGCTTCCACACCGTCTCTGTATAAGTCTTTCCCCTGGTTCCTGTCAGCAGAGTACTCCTATCCACTTCCAGTTTGGTGCTGCTTGATTCCACCAATTTTTGCTCAAATAAACGCTTCCAAATTGTTTTTCTGCATAACTGAAGGTTTTATTTTACCTCAGCTTTCCTTTGTCTCTATAATACTTTTGATTCATATCCTTTTTTATTTCTTTTTTAATTGAAATATAGTTGATGTACAATATTATGTTAGTTTCAGGTGTACTACATGATTTGACCTGTGCATACATTATGAAACGATTACCATGATAAGTCTAGTAACCATCAGTCCCCATACAAAGTTATGACAATATTATTGGCCATAGTCCTCATGTTGTATATTACATCTTTGTGACTTATTTACTGTATAACTGGAGGTCTGTAACTCTTAATCCCCTCACCTATTTCCGTCAGCCCCCCGAGGAGCTCCTCTCTTCTGGCAATCACCCATTTGTTCTCTGCTTCTATGAGTCTGTTTTTATTTTGTTTTAAACTCTTCCAAATTTTAATATGCCTCAGTGTATATTTCAGAACTCTGAAGAATGGCTGTCTAGGGACAGGCCATTAGTTCACGAGTACAAATGTGAAAGAAAGGTCCTGCTATGGTATTTGTGGCTAAGCCTGCCTGTCTGTTCGCCAATCCCATTTCCTCTTTCTGGCCACACAAGACAGCCTCACTTCCCAGCACCCCTTTCTCTGTAAAGTTATGCAGTCATGGCTAGGATGACACTTCCTGATCTGGCCCCTAAAATCTCCTAGGAGATCCTCAGCTCACAGACCTTGATAGCTTTTCAGCAGTTGGGAAGTAAAGGACTCCAACATGGCAAAGCCACATGATGAAGGAAGCTAGGTTCCCTGAGTCATCACTGGAAGGGGAGCCATTTTTTGGAGGACAGCCATACAGAAGAGATGTTGACCCAGACTGGGCAATGATGTGAAGAAGAAACAAAACTTATTGTGATTAACCACAAAGATTTGGGAGCTATGTGTTAAAGTAGCTGGCAAGCATATCCTAATAGAGTTCCCAAGAAAACTAGAGTGATTTCATCTGAGCCTAACCAAGGATCCAGTGTGCACAAGCTTTTCTGCCCTTCAAATGATCAAAGTTCTTACTCTTGATGAGGTCCCCAGAAATGACCCCACAAAACCTGCTGAAAATACCCTTACCTATGTAAAGAGTCAAATCACCTACTGAAATTCCAGACAAGCCCTCCTTGGGATACCTACCGATGCACTGTGGACCCAAATTCTTCAGGGAGGGAAACTGGGCTGGCTGGTATGCCATTTCACTGGACAGGAGTTTTAGTCAGTGGCCAAACTTTGATGACTTTCAACTGATAAAGCAATGATTGTGGCAGAAGCTTTTGTCAAGAGGGAAGTTTATACATCCAGGATTTGTATTTCAGATGCCACACAAAACCAAAAGGGTTGTTTTAAAAAAAGCATACAAGGCTCTTAACTAGTTGCATAAAATTATTTAATCAAGATGCAGTACTTAAAAAAAAAGAAAGAAAGAAAAAGATCAGATGATTTCCGGTGGGTAATTCTAAATGTAGGGGTTTTGCTCAGCAAATTATGATTGAGAAAGAAGTAATAATTGATTACATGAAGATTGTTTGGAAGTGAGAGAGAAAGTTGGACCAAACTACAAGCAATTCTTCCCCATATGAGTCCTTGCTCAACTCTTCTATAGAGAAATCGCTGGAAGCACTTCTGTCATGTGGGTCCTCAATTATGTAAGCTGAAGAGTATGCTCCAAACTAGAATCAGGCTTGGTCTAGAGAATGAGGCTGAACCAGGTCACATCTGAAAATTGGATTTAGAAAATGTCACACTGGAACAGAATCCTCCCTGGCCACAGCTGAATAGGCTGGAAGTATCATTTGACGCAGTTGTCTGATTGCAGTTGGGTGAAGGGGAAGCGTTAAAAAGTAAAAAGCTCCCTCCAAAAGAAAAAGGAGATGAAAACATATGATATTTTCACCTGTGTATTCCTAGATATCTGTTGGTGATAAGAGAGACATTTCCAAGTAAAGTCAAGAAATAGATTGGTTTTTCCACTTTTTTTCTAAAATTTTTTATTCAATTTGTGCCTATTCAATTTGTCCACAGTAGTGTGCTCAGAAAAGAAGAGCTCTCCTTCCTAAGCCATGGAACTGAAATTTTTTTGTAATGGCAGTCTACCTGGAGGAGGCAAAAGATTCACTGCTCACCTAACTCACCAATTTTGTTTTAATCGTTAATGAAAAAAAATGTGATAACAGTACTAGCAGATTTGGGGGAGATTATACACATCGATTTGAACAACAGGGTATGGGTGGTTCAATTTGCACCTCAGTATATACATGCATATACATTTACATACATATATACACCTTATAGTCTAATTGTTTGAAAACATATGTCAAAAATATTCTTGATAAAATGTGTACCACTCTACATTATTTGATTAACTATATAGCAAATAACAAACTAAATTAATAAGTGCAATTTGTAATTAAAAAATCAAGAATAATAGCAAATACAAAAAACTAAGTACCACCCTGATTATAAACTGGTTAGAAGCTTCTGTCCCAAAACTGCAAAACTGAAGCCACCTACGTGTTTGGAGGGCAGTGGGCCCCCTGCTACATTGCCAAGCATTACAGGGCCACCGGGTTTCTTAGTAAAATACTGAATTAGAGTCCATTATAAACTCCAGTAATGCACTAATTTGAGTTCATGAATACTAAAATGTAACAACCCTTAATAACACATGATTGGTTGCTATTAAATAGCTCTCAGTCATCCACAAAAATTAAAGTCGATGGAACTGTATGCATCACTCCCCTCATAAAGACCTGGCCCTTTCTCAGCTCATTAGGAGGCTGCTCAAGGCTGGCAAGTGGGCCTGGGGCAGCGCTTTCAGGATCAACCCTGATGAAACCCCCCCAATCCTGACCACCATCAACCAAGATCAGGTCTCACAGGGAGGTAGGAGCAGGGGAAGGTCAGTCTTATTTACATCAAAGAAATGGATGAAAAGATACAGCTAGAACCTTGTACATGTAGCTCAGGAAGATTCTATTTGTTAGTCAATCCACAATAATAAAACATAAGACCCAAATGTTTTTCTACTTAATTATTTCTTTAGCGGTAGTCAGGAGAAGTTATAGCTTAAGGATAAGAGCTGAGTTCTGAAGTCACAATGGAAAAGCAAACCTAGCTTTTCTACTTCTTAGCTGCGTGAAATTAGGCAAATAAGTTAATTTTTCTAGGCTTTAGTTTCCTCATCCATAAAGTGGAAATAATAATAGTCTCTACATCTAGGGTTCTTATAAGGATTAAATGATATAAATTCAAGGGTTGGCAAACTCTGGTCCATGAGCTAAACGCAGCCCACCTGTTTTTGTAAATAAAGTTTTATTGGAGCACAGTCACGCCGGCTCATATATGTATTGTCTATGGCTGCTTTCACACTGCAACAGGAAAAATAAGGAACTGTGACAGAGACTGCATGGCACCCAAAGACTAAAAAATTTGCTATCTAACCCTTCACCCCAAAAATGTGCTCTCCTCTAACAGAATCCATGTACATCATTTTGCACCACTCCTGGCAAATAAACATTTAGCTATTGTTTTATGTTTAGGCTTTTGCATTCTGTTACTTACAAAAATTAACTTGTGAATTGTAAGGAGATATGAAGCAGAAGAGGACAGTCAAAAACAAAAACTAGATTCTTGCACCAGGACCTCAGAACACTTGACTTCAAGGAAAAGTCACCCAGACATATAAACATATAAAATGGTTAAAAACAGAGTTGCATCTGTTAACCCCAAACTCCCAATCTAACCCTCCCCCAACCCCGTCTTGGCAACCACAAGTCTGTTCTCTATGTCTGTGAGTCTGTTTCTATTTCATAGATAAGTTCATTTGTGTCACATGTTAGATTCCACACATAAGTGATAGCATATGGTATTTGTCTTTCTCTTTCTGACTTACTTCACATAGGATGATAATCTCTAAGTCCATCCATGTTGCTGCAAATGGCATTATTTCATTCTTAATGGAAAAGAATATAAAAAAGAATGTGTGTGTGTGTGTGTGTATATATATATATATATATATATATATATATATATATATATAAAACTGAATCACTTAGCTGTATATCAGAAATTAACACAACATTCTAAGTCAACTATACTTCAATAAAAAAATTAAAAGTTAAAAAAAAACAGAGCTGCTTTGATTGAAGCCATGGTGGGGGGCCTGGAAAAATATTATATCATACATGCATAATTATATAGGCACTCCTTTTGTAGGTTCTACTCCTGTAGAACCTACAAAAATTAATTGAAAATACAAAGTCCAAAGTCTAAATACCAGATGGCTTTTTCTTTGATTCTCATGTGCATTTTTATTCTCATCTATTACTCTAGAAAGGCACAAAAGCAATTAATAGCAATAGCATAAGGTAACTAAATCCCCGATATCCCTCCTAGAATACATGGAGATGAATCAGTGGATTCTTAAGTCACTCTGGCTGTATAAAAGTCTTTTGCTTACCTCATATTTTCTACTCTATGCATTTCCAACGGAACTACTTTGCAAAAAAAGACATGGGCAGATGTTAGACTTGCTTGACAACTCCTGAGCGTGGACTGGGGAGGAAATCTTGACATCTCAGGCAGAATCTTTATTCTGAACAGTCAGGAGGCTGCATTTCTGATACCAAGCAAGTAAGCACTAGAAGATGATGATGCAGAAGAAAGCTGGGTTCCCAGAAGGCCAGGAAAACAGCCCTGGGCTAGGAGGACCTGGAAAGTGTAACCAAAAAGCTATTCTTCAAAGTCAGTGGTGAACAACATTCAACCCCTTCTTGGGGAAATGCACCTGCTATACTTGGCAAGCTGTTGGGAACAGATGAGGCAGCCAGACAAAGTCAAGTCACTCACAAGAACATGGTGTTTTTGCAATGTTTGGAACACAGACTTCAGCTTGATAAGCCTAAACTGGCTTCCTATATAGCAGGACTGCATGCAGCTCATTATATTCAAGGCAAGATCGAGTTCCTCGTAGCACATTCTATATTTACTCCCAGACCAAGTCAAGATTTAAGATGAGGATGAAGTCTCTGCAGGCTAAGGAGGTCAAGTGAGGACTTCTCCAGTGGCACAGTGGTTAAGAATCCTCCTACCAATGCAGGGGACAATGGTTTGAGCCCTGGTCCGGGAAGATCCCACATGCTGCAGAGCAACTAAGCCCGTGTGACACTACTGAGCCTGCTCTCTAGAGCCCATGAGCCACAACTACTGAGCTTGTGCACCAAAACTACCGAAGCCTACACACCTAGAAACCGTGTTCTGCAACAAGAGAAGCCACCGCAATGAGAAGCCCGCGTGCCGCCAACTAGAGAAAGGTCACGCGCAGCTACGAAAACCCAACACAGTCAAAACTAAATAAATAAATGTTTAAAAAATAAATAAGTAAATAAAATTCTTTTAAAAAAATGTCAAATGAACACACTAATTAACAACAAATGTGAAACTCTTTCCAGGAGATCAAGGACTGTGAAAAGAAAAATATCTGATCCCAAGGTCAGTGTGGTAGGTAGACATCAAAAATGGTCCCAGCCCACTTCAGAAGTTCACAGCTTCTCCCAGTTATTCAATGGAACACTAATCTAGTGGCTGCTTGTAAAGGGATTTTGATGACATCATTAAGGTCCCAAATCAGTTGACCTTAAAATATGGAGATTATCAGAGTGGCCATGATATAATCACATGAGCCCTTTGAAAGTTTTTTCTGGCTTGTCACAGGGGAAGAAATCAGAGATGGGAAGCATGAGAGAATTTGATGTGTCACTGCTAGCTTGAAGACAAGAGGGGGGCCATGTGGCAAGGAATGCAGGTAGATTCTAGGAGCTGGTAGTGCCTCTGGCTTACAGCCAGCAAGTACCACAGTCCTACAACCACAAGGAACTGAGTTTAGGGACAGACTTTTCCCCAGAGCCTCTAGATGAAAACTTAGCCAACTAAACACCTTGATTTCAGACATGTATTACTCTCAGCAGAGAACCCAGCCAAGCTGTGCCAGGTTTCTCACCTACAGAACTCTGAGTTAATAAATAGGTGTTGTTCCAAAGCCACAGAGCTTGTGACAATTTGTTTTAGTAATAGAAAGCTAATGCCTCAGCAAATTTCCTTTGAGCCTCACTCCCCTTCACTCATAGGCAAACTGCTCTGTTTGTGATTGACATGTATACTTGAATTTGTATAGGTTCCTTAAAAATATATATATATATGAATATATATATTCATTCTTGCTTTATATATATATAGCTTAATTTATATCAATAGTATTGTGCCCTGTATGCCATGCTATTTATTAATTTTTTTACAAGATCTATCTTGTTAAGATTGATCCATGTTGCTGTGAGTATAACCTTCCAACTGCTGTGAAGTATGTATTCCATAGTATGTATCCACTACATTTTTATTAACGCATTTTTCTAAATTGGCCTTCAATTCCCTGGTACCAAAACCAGCACTATAATAAGCATCCCTCATAGATGTTTCCTCATGATCTTGTCTAAGAATTCCTCCAGAGTACATACCAAGGAATAGGATAAATAGGTCATAGGATATATGATAGTTAATTTACCTGTGCATTATCAGATCACTCTCTCAAATGTTACACTAGGCTACTCCCCTGACAGTGCAGGGGTTCCTGTTTTCTATCTATCTCTTCCAAGATTTGACATTACCAACTTCCTAACCTTTGTCAATCTCCAAGGTATAAAGTGTTACCTAGTTCATTTAATTTGCATTTCTCTGAATCAGTGATTTTGAGTGTTACTTCATATATGTGTTAACAATTTGGATTTCCCCTCTTGTGAATTTCCTGCTCATATTCTTTGCCAATTTTTTATTATGTTTCCCATATTTTTCTAGATTTGATTTGCTATTGATTCTAGAAATTGATTTCTAGAAAGTTCTTGTATCTTTTGGAGACCAGATTCTTCTGGTATCTCCCAATGTAATATTTTCCTGTTAACTCAGAAATTCTCAATTTTATATAAGCACATTCATCAATGTTTTGCTTTACAGCTTGTGCTTTATTAGAATCCTTTTTAAGAAGTATTTCCCACCATTAAGTCACTAAAATAGTATCCAGTATTTTCTTCTCTTGACTTCATATTTTTACCTTTCACATTTCAGTCCTTAATCTACCTAGAGTCCAGATTTGTGAGACTCTAGTTTTACTCTTCTCCATATTGTAAGCCAGTTTTCTTAGCACCATCTGCTCCACAATACCCTGGGTAAAAGTAAGATGAGAAATGCAGATGTCGGTGGGGGTGGAAAGCCAAAGTCATCCCACCATCCTCTGGAGAAGAGCATGATACAGTGACTCAAGATGTTGGTGGTGGGAAGAGATAAAGGGAAGAGTCCATCCCAGGAGATACTCTCCTGAACATCCTATCTGGCCCATGTGTTATAATTACTAATCTCTGATTTATACTCTTCTATTGAAAACTAGAGTTCCTTTCCACTTGGGGGGTGGTAGAGAAAGCGTCATGCTGACCTATACCATGTAAGCCTTGGTTACATCAGCAGCTGGCATTACCCAAGCTGCGCTGGACGTGTTCCATTCCATCTTCAAATCTTTTTCATCACAAAGTTGATGAAGTCCCAATAAGATAAACAAATGGTATAGTTCCTTAGGCCAGAGATGGGAGAAGAACCCATTAAAAGGACCACACTTGTGAGCTGCACCTCCCCAAGCTGGCCCTCCCTAAACATTACAAGACAGAAGACTCTCGGGCCAAGTAGAGGACTTGGTCTCAGAGATCAGGCGTCCTGACCTGCTTGGTTAAAAAGGCCTTCACAAGACACATCTTTCATGATATACTTTAAACTCACTGCTCTTTTTTAAAGCTTTGTGGGAAAGTTTTTCATTCCTCTTCTCTTCTCATTCAGCCAGGGTATTCCCTCCCCACCTTTCCAAAGAGCACACAACTGACTTTCTGCTTTATCTGTTTCCCTTAACTTCTAATTCTGCCTGGAAGTTCAGAAGTGATTTCCCAGGAACTACATGGAAAGAGGATCTGACCCCTGGCCTTTGAGCTGCCCCTGCCTTCTTTAACCCCCCTGGGCTTTAATAATTAGTTCCTCTTGAGGCCTCTCTATTCTCTTGAACTCATTCCCTGGAAACAGTTCCCCTATACAGCTGTGAGCAGATTCCACTGAGTTAACCAACCACAGTCAGCAAGCACAAAGCCTTATGGAAGGGTCCTTTCCAGCCCCACTAATGTCAACCAGCTCTCTTTAATTTCATGGAATTCAGCCTTGCTTTACTGAGGAATCCATTTGGCACCATAGATGGAAAGTTCAGGCCCTTCCCAGGCCAACAGCTTCAAGGCTCCTCGGTGGCACTCAGAGAGCCCTCTCCACTACCTTCTTGGTCAGCCTCTACCTCTGACCCAATAAAATGTTAGCATCCTAAACCCTAACATTATGAAGGAAGGTGGGCAAGATATCCCAGACTAGAAAGAGGCCAAGGTCATTGAATATAAATCAAAATAGGAAGAGGATGCAGCAGCCATTTCTGGCTACCCTATGGGAATGGGGATTTGATGGATTAAAGAAGAAGAAAGGATGGGACAACTGTGGGGCAAAGGGGAAGGATCTATGAGGAAGGCAGACCTGAGTGAAACTGCCCAACTAGAGGGGTAGAGGGGAGGAGTGATACGAAGGGACTAGTGGCAAAATGGGTTAGGACAACTGGAATGCAAATTTGATCTGCATCACCATTTGACATGAGGCCAGGCTAATTACATGCTAATATTTATTTTCAAAAAAGAAGATAATCAGAAAATGGTCACCCCACCAAGAAAGTAGTTGATTGATACAGAGCAAAGAAAGGTCTAGGGGCAGGGGGTCCTAACAACTTCAAAGCCACTTATTAAAGAATTCTGCCTTTTCATCAGTTTCTGTTAAAAAAAAAAGACCACACTGTAACTGTTGACAGTTGCTGACTTGATGCCTCTGGTTCCTGATTTAATTCCATTTTCAAAATGATTTCCATCATAATATGTGACAGACTCTTGCCTTATGAAGTACACAAACATGCACACACACATAACTCAGAACACACCCAGAATCTGAATGAAAAAAATAATATTGCAATAATAATAAGAGAAAACAACAGATAATATTTATGACATTCAAGACACTCTTTTAAGACATGTCATGTGTTAACTCATTGAATCCACACCCTATAAAATAGTTACTATTTACATTCCCATATATTGAGGCAGATGGAGATTGAATATCTCGTCTAAAATCACACAGTGAGAAGGGATAGAAATGGGATTCCAATCCACGTGCTCTGGCTCCACAATCTACCACTAAAACCACTCTGTTACAAGCCTCTTCAATAATGGTGATGTATCTGCCCGGCAGAAATAAACAGCGACCTTAAGTCAAGCTTCATTGTAAAAGATTCCTCACTAATAGCTGCTAAGGGCAAATATTTTGCTTGACTTATTACATCTTAAGTAACTAATAGCAAGAGACACAACATGGGTTCCAATCGAAGGGCGCTCTTTCCATCTTCTGTCTTGGTGGTCCTCACCCTGGATGAGTTCTTACCTCCTCAAACCACATGGGAGACAGCTCTTCCAAGCCAAGAGCTTGCCTCCATCTGCATTCCCTTGTACTGCTTAATTACTGACAGAATGCTAGGTACAAATTAACCTGGCTCCCTCATTATCTTCTTTTCACTCTGGCTACTCTCCCAAATACTAGCCCACCTACCTTCCCAGGAAACAAAATATATTGCCATGGCAAATGAATAGGTCCCCAAGATGAAGACTCCAGGTGGCAGAGACAGTCAGGAAAGCACTGCCCCAAAGCCAAGGTCACTGCGGGAGCTAGAAGCAGGCAGGTACTCTCAAGTACCTCCCGACACCCAAGGAGAGTCCTGCCAGGAATGATAAGGTAAGAAGTGTTCCCTGTCAGGAGACAGAGGGTTCACAGGATTCCTGAAGGGGAGTTGGTACCAAGCATAGCTCCCCGCCTTTTGAAGAATGCAGCCATTTCCACAGGTTTCAGGTGATCACCAAGACCACCATTCATGACCTGTTGCTAAAATTATCTGGAATATTTCGAATGGAAGAAGGGGAAAGAGTATCTGCCATTTACTTTCTAACGGCAAAATCTGGAAGTCTGTGTGAGGGTGTGTAGATCGGTGTTTAGGGTAATTAAAGAGGAAATTAGATCTTTTATTCATTTCTAAGTAGTACAACTGACTCGTGTGAGCTTCATCAAAATCTGAAAGCTTTCCATGCCTCAGTTTCCTCATTTGCACTATACGAGGTTCCCATTTGACAATGTGTTTTGCAAAGAGAGTGACCTAATAAATAAATGAACATTTTGTGAGGAAAAAAAAAAAAAAAACCTATGGACGTGGGCACCGTACACCCATTTACAGTTACAGCCTGAAAACCGAAAATAATCAATGTAGTTGCAATTTTCACAAACGCAAAATGGAATTTCCTTTTCTTGTTTCAATTGAGTTCCATTCAACTGACATGCAGGCAAATGCATTATGCATTAAAAACTTTACAACGTGTAATGTGGACAGTTTCTCCCATTTGGTACAGCGAATGCTCAGAAAGAGAATTTCCACTCAGCATTGGATGGGTGGTGGTGTCTTCCCTTGGCACATTTTGATTTGGGGACAATGATTCAATGTCTGCTTATTTGGAATGACTGTTTATAAAAGAGCTGGATTTCCCCTTCTTTAAATATAACCCATATGAGTTTTCCCATATAAACCCATATTTTGCCTCCACTTAAATCAGTCTAAATATAAGGCTCACTCTGTCTGACTCTCACTTGTGTAACAGAGACAACCATGGGAGTCAGGGGCCAGACTAAAAGTGTGGCCTGCATCCAAAAAGGCCACGTGCTTATTTCTCCATCCTTTGGAGAAACTTTTCTTCTTCCTTTTTTTTTAGCTTCAAGTCAATACAGTCCTCTTATTAGCACAGACTCCAGGAACATACTTGTTTCTCTCTAATAAGAGATCTTCCAGGAGTACAATGACTATGAATAAGTCACCATGAATAAAAGTACGAGATGTGAGTCACTGTCCCCATCGTTTTATAAAGGCACAGGAATTAGTGTGAAATGATAAGGATGAATAACGAAGGTGGGGATGTGATGGCGGAGGAGAGGAAATAAAATTTCTGTTCGAAAAAACTTTGTTTTGAAAAGTTCCAAGTGTGCCTCAGGCCATAGAGCGATACTTGCTTTTTTAGTTCTGAAGTCGCTACACAAGCTTCATCAGACTTAAGGTCATAAAGACGTAGACATAGAGAATGGACTTGAGGACACGGTGGGTGGGAGGAGGAAGCTGGGGCGAAGTAAGAGTAGCGTGGACATATATATACTACCGAATGTAAAATAGCTAGTGAGAAGAAGCCGCCTATCACAGGGAGATCAGCTTGGTGCTTTGTGACCACCTAGAGGGGTGGGATAGGGAGGGTGGGACGGAGACGCAAGAGGGAGGGGATATGGGGACATATGTATACATATGGCTGATTCGCTTTGTTGTACAACAGAAACTAACACAGTATTGTGAAGCAATTATACTCCAATAAAGATGTTAAAAAAAAGAAGAAGAAAGTGGTGGGATGAGGGGCAAATTTCATTTTTCTCTTTAGTATTTTTATGAATGTTTCAAATGTTCTACAATAAAATGTGTTACTTTTATATTTAGAAAAAACAATGAAGGTTATTTTTAAAACAAGTTCTTCACATTCTTGAGAAATGGAAAGGCTTTCCTGCAAAGCTGCCTCCTTAACACTGAGCTGACTGCCAGGTATGTGTCAGGGAATGACTTACCCTTCACGTGGGAACCCATGACCGGCTATGAACCCTTGGCTTGCGTTCCAGAGGGTCCAGGCCTGCCCTTCTCCACAAAACTCCACTGCAGGAGTCAGAAGGGCAAAGCCCATCCACCAAAGTCAGATCAACTGCTCTTAACCCCCCTGACCTCACACACGCACATTTCACCCAAGTTCCCTGGGCAGATAGGAATTTAGGACAGAGGTCATCAGTTTCTGGGAGGATTAGGACACTGTGTTCCAACTGTGAGACACACACGCTGCTGTTGGCCAAGAATGCAACTTTCAAATGCCTGCTTAAAAATACATATTTAGGTTACAAGTAAAAGGATCAGAGCCCAAGCCTATCTCCAGAGCCCCATTCATATCCATCCACTCAGGAACATAAGCTCCACAAAGGCAGGTCCCCAGTGGGGTTCATAAAGAGTATCTGTTGAATAATGAAAGAAGACCAAATAGCTTGCCCCCGACACACTCACACAAATTTGTATCATTTACTGAGAACCGACAGTGCCCGGTAAGAATCTGTCAAGTATTATCTCTAGTCTTTACACTAATTTTGCAAAATCAGTATTATTATCCCCATTTTAGTACTGATATAACTGAGGCTTGGAGAAATTAAGTCTGTGCAACATTCTCAGGATTGAAAAATACAGCAGTATAGGATTTTCCCCCGCCTGTAGAGAATTTATGATCAAATTGAGGAAAACATCCATCCATTTATCTATCTATCTACCTACGCATCACCTATCACCTATCTGTCTATCATCTAGCTAGGCAGTTTATGCTGAGACTCAAATGGAAGACATGTGCTGCAGAACCTAAGTACAGACATAAATATTGCTGGTTTTGTTTGTGTTTTCTTCAAATCTACACCCCCTGTACATTAAGTTATCACAAAGCATTCCTCCAACTGAGAAAGCCAAGCAAACATGAGTGCAGAATCTGGAAACCACTTGGCCACACCTGCTGTGGTTTTGTTGGGTGGAGGGAGAAAGCTGTTCACCAGCCACAAGACCCCCTCAGCCTGAGGAGCAGGTGGTGCCAATTTGAAATGGCTTGAAAGCAGTCAGGCAGCCGCTCCTCCCCTAGAAAATGTCCCTCCCTTCAACCCTGACTTTCTCCAATGGGTGATTCACTCCCTGCGTTGGCGCCAGCCTTCTCCAAATATCCTCTTTGAAAATGCAAATCCCCAAGTGGAGTAGCACATTAAAATTCTGGGAGGGGAAGATAAAAGTCAGGACAACCAGGGAGGCTGGAAACAAATTCATTCATTCAACAAATCTTTAATATTCACTAGATATTAAAGATATAACAGAGAACATATGTGAACAACACAAGGATTCCTCCCCTGGTCTTGGAGGAACTTCCATCCTAGTTGGGGTGAGGGGGAGACAGACAATAGGTTTCAGGCAATGAAGAAGTAAAATTTACATTCTCTGCTGGGAAAGAGAGCAATGCGGAAATGGAGCAGCGAATAATAAGGTGGAGCCGTGCTCGGCTGACTCTCAAAGGAGGTGATACGTGAGCAAGTGAAGAACTGAAGGACCAGAAGGAACCAGATGCAGGTAAAGGATGTTCTGGCCAAAGACAGCAGCACGTGCACAGGGCTGGGGGTTGGGGGGAAGAGCTTGAGGCATCCCCAAAACATCAAAGGCAGGCAGGGTGGCTGCAGCCCTGAGAAGCAGTGTGCAGAACAGGCACACCAGAGCCTGCAGAGAGAGGTCATGCTCGGCCTCTGCAGCAGTGGGGATTTTAAGCCAAGAACAGTGGGGAACCACAAGTCCAGTTTATGTCTTTAAAAGGTCTCTCCAGCTGTTCTGTGTAGAATGAATCATACAGAGGTAATGAGACCAGGTGGGGTCGGGGAGGGGGTGGACTAGAGCGAGAGTGGACATGGGGAGAAGGGAAGGACTTGAACTATACTTTGGAGCCAGAATCAACAGGGCTAAGGATGGCCCCAGCTGTGGTGACAGACAGGGGAGGGGAGATCCCAGTCCCCTTGCATTAGGCCAAAAATGAATTATAAGAAAGTCATATAAGAGCTCTGCTCACCACACCCACACAAATAAACAAATTCTTTTGACAACTGACCACCTGGGTCCACCAAGAAGTTCTTGAAAAGCATCCATTTCTTGTAGGAATCTGACCCCTTAGGGCATGTCTTTGTTTCCAGATGAATGGGATTCCTGGGTTGAGGTACAAGTATTTCCCACTACCTTCCCAGAATCTGCAGATGTTTTCCTGCTTGCTGCTCCTTGGAGGGTATTATTATTTTGTGAAAGAAAGTTTTAAAGAATGTGTGGAGTATGACAGTAACACAGCTAAGTAGACAGATCCAGGACAGGGACTATCCGGACTCGATCACTGCATTGTCAGCACACACTTCCTACACCCCGAACACTGCTGAGAAGGAATTATTGAAAGAAACCTCACTTAAAACTTTTTACCAGAGAAACAGATTTCCTACTGAGCAAGACCTGCCTTTCAGAAAACTTATTAAGAAGTTTAAAAGTTGTATACAATAGAGAGTATGATATAAAAACTATTATTTACTAAGAACACTGAAATGCCACAATTACATTAGATCAGTATTTGTGGTTCAGCTTAACATCTCTCATTTTTTTAAAGAATTGTCATGAAAAATCACATTGCATTTTAATTACTCTCCACAACATCGCCACAGAAATGCTCACATAGAAATTCCCCCGATGCCTCATGTGGACTCACACGGGTGTCTAGACTTCCATGATGAGCAAAGACTACACAAATTTAGAAAATATGAAGCAATGGAGTCATCTTTCGAGAGTCTGAAGGATTAAAGATGTTCAATCACAAGAACTGTGTCAACTACATTGTTTCTTAGACCCCATCAGCCAGACTCAATGGAGTCAAAGGATACAAAAGAAAACATTTTAAATAGAAAATGACAGCATCAGAGGAGAAGGCAGGGAAAGAAAAGGGAAGCAGAAGGCAAACAAAGAGCATCGTGGAGAACAAAGGGATTCGAGGAGGAGAAGAAACTGGGGAGAGGAGGGAGGGAGAAAGGAAGAAGCAGAAGCGGAGGAAAGACGGCGAGGGAGAGGAGGACTGGGGAGGGGATGAGGGTACAGAAACGTGTAGGAGGAGAAAGGAGAGAAGAAGAGCTTACCACAGAATACGGAAGGTCATTTCCTAAGAGAACATGTGTCCCTAAACCAGACGATTGACTGACACACTTGGAAAGATAGCATGGTTACAGTAACTTCCTCTTCTCCTGACTGAAAAACAA